>NC_092224.1:100643382-100688382 GCF_036320965.1 Panulirus ornatus | reverse complement strand
AATTCATTATTTAATTTAATGATATTAACAATAAGTTCATTTACAAGACCAGGAAGTATATGGATATGTTTCCTTAACGATCGTGTTGTTCGCGCGTTATTTGGCTGGAACGTATGTTAAGGGACTGTGATACCCTATGCTGCTGTTGTATAGATTCTTTCGACGATGACGACGAAAATAATAATGTGTTATAATCTAACGTGAAAATTATATTCATGATACGTGTAGTAACTACACTAGTATTTTCATGTCGCAAAAAACGTATTTTCTAAAAAAGTTCTTCGTGCGTCTGTTTAGCCTATACAGAGCTCCTGGTTTACCCGGCAGCTTTTCCTGAAAGAACGACTTGCAGTTTTGTAAACAAGTCGTTGGGTATATTTCAGCAGGCGTTTGACAGGCCGTTCGTGCGAGCTGGGGAAAATATGGTAATTTTCGACAAGTCCGCCCTTGACATGTGTATGTTAGGGTAGGGAAATTGTTGTGGTGAGAGAGAGAGAGAGAGAGAGAGAGAGAGAGAGAGAGAGAGAGAGAGAGAGAGAGAAGGGGGGGGGGGGGATTAGGTTGCCTGGCCATAATCCGCAGCAGATGGAGACCGTAGGTACGCAGACGTTGGAGAGGGAAACATGCTTTTGCTTCCACTCTCCGTGGGTGATCAGTCAGGGTGTTTACCTGTTCTGAGGCAGCTTTCGCGTAACAATATATATATATATATATATATATATATATATATATATATATATATATATATATATAATCAACGTCAGTAGGGCGAGGATCTTGGAACCCCTTCTTCACCAGTCACTTGTATACTGGGCGCCCCCATACCGACACCTTCCTTCATCTCCCCTAACGTCTTAGTCCGTAGTCAACCTTTCTGGTGCTCCCTATTAAGCTAGTGTTACATCACATCCCTCAGGGGGACCAGCTCATCTTGGAGTATGCCAACTCAAGCCCTTCCTTGCAGTAATCACTTTCTCTTGTTATCCATAGCTTCCAGACTGTCTCCATACTCTCTCTCTCTCTCTCTCTCTCTCTCTCTCTCTCTCTCTCTCTCTCTCTCTCTCTCTCTCTCTCTCTCATTCCTAGGTATCAAGATGTGGTGAAGACTGTCTTCTACGAATCCAAGATCCTAGCCCGCATTGAAATAGCTGCTGCTGCACACCAATGTCTCAACAATCTACATTCTGTTCATCGCCACCTTCGTCCACCTCAGCAGACGCTAACATTCTCATCCTGGGTCCTGACAGAACGTGTCTGACCTGCGAAGAAGACTGCACTGATATATATCAGGAAAACGATGTATGGGCAAATGTCTGCAAGGTTTTGAAAGTAATCTCTTCGTAGCCTCTTCCTGGGCAGAGAACTACTAAGTGTACGATACGGCCATTCTAACATCAAATTTATTTCAGTTTACTTTAGTGCTGTGGGCTCAAAGAGGATGTAGACGGGTGCAACGAACAAGAGGTTCCAACAGTTAACAAATGCACGTGAGGTCACTGGTGTCAAAAGATGCTTACAGAGGGCGGGATAAAATATTGCTTACATTACCAGGAGAGCGCGTCTCCCACTCTGTCATCAAGCACATTCAAAGTCCTTCAAAATATTCATTCCATCTCCTCCTCACTTCATTACCGGTCATCACTTACCCTTATACCCCCTTCAATGATGTTCCCATTTTGATTTTTTTCTCGTTTTTCACACATTAAGTATTTACCTCCTTCCAAAAAACCTTATTCTCCCTAAGGTTTACGGATACTTGCTCACCTCAACTCTCATCAGGCCTCCTTTTCAACTGCTGCACCTTCCTCTTGACCTCCTGTAGCTTTCTCTTATGCACCTCCCAATCACCTGCACTCCTTCCCTGTAAGTGCCTCCCAAACTTCTCACTTTTCTCTTTCACTAGCAACTTTACTTCTTCATCCCACCACTCACTACCCTCTCATCTGCCCACCTCTAACCTTCCGCACGTCACATGCATCTCTTGCATATGTCAGCATTGCTTCCCTAAATACCTTCCATTCCTCCACCCAGTGCCCTTGCCTCATTCACTCTCACCTTTTGCCATATATATATATATATATATATATATATATATATATATATATATATATATATATATATATATATAAATATATTTTTTTTTTCCAAAAGAAGGAAGAGAGAAGGGGGTCAGGTGAGGATATTCCCTCAAAGGCCCAGTCCTCTGTTCTTAACGCTACCTCGCTATCGCGGGAAATGGCGAATAGTATAAAAAAAAAAAATATATATATATATATATATATATATATATATATATATATTCAGGAAAAAGTTTTAGGAACGCCTCACTCTCATCACGGCGAGGTCTTCGACCAGAATATCTTTCTTCGATGCTTCTTGATCGATGAGACTGTTTGTGGCCGCAGCCTTCACAGCCCCGGATCCATTGCAGCCCGCCTGATCAGCTGCACTTTGAAGGAGATTCTTTAGTTTGCCCTGGAAAGTTTGAGGAGTCCGAACTCCTTGATGTTCTGTATCTCTGTTGGCGGCAGATTAAAAAGTCTCTGGTCTCGGATGCTTGTTGTCAGATGTCTTATTGTATCTACTACATATATATTTCCTTCTGATGAATTTTCCCATTAATTCTTTTTGCACATACACACACACACACACACACACACACACACACATACGCTTCTCTCCCTTGAACCATATATATATATATATATATATATATATATATATATATATATCTTTCTTTCTTCTTTCATACTATTCGCCATTTCCCGCATTAGCGAGGTAGCGTTGAGAACAGAGGACTGGGCCCTTGAGGGAATATCCTCACCTGGGCCCCTTCTCTGTTCCCTCTTTTGGAAAATTAAAAAAAAAAGTGAGAGGGGAGGATTTCCAGCCCCCCGCTCCCTCCCCTTTTAGTCGCCTTCTACGACACGCAGGGAATATATATATATATATATCGATGAGACTCCCCTGTGTCTCCCCTGATGGAGTGATTATTGCACGAAAGTGCACTTTTGTGTTCTTTTTGTATGTGTGCTTATGTGTGTGTGTATATATGTGAGTGTGTGTGTGTGTGTGTGTGTGTGTGTGTGTGTGTGTGTGTGTGTGTGTGTGTGTGTGTGTGTGTGTGTGTGTGTTTAAAAACCAGTGTACATCTTGCATTAATGAACTTCCTGGCTGCTTATGTAGTTCTTATAGCTACTTTAGTCTCTTATAGGACACTGAAAATTAACCCTCCCAGTTCAAATGATCTCTGACCTTCGCATCAATGAGCAGGTAAAGAAATGTTGCAGTATCCTGGAAGTCTTTTCCTATCTTCAGGTGAAAAGTTGCCAAGTTATGATGCTCTTTGATGACTGAGGTGTCTTGATCACGGTGGCTTGGTAATGATGAGTGCAACGGCGGCTGGATCTGCTGGTGTTGGGAGGCTGACGCAAAAGTAGCAAGCTCGGGGAACAGCGTCGAACTATTGGCTCTGAGGCACGTCCCGCCCACTCTCTGTGGCCTTGACTGGGAGCTGATGACTGACTGTAAAGCTGAAAACAATGCCTGAGTTCACCTGCCTATTGTTGGCCGGTGAAAATTCTCGTATCAAATGGGCATCCATGATCATTTGTTTCCTATCCTCATGATTGCATCTTATGATTCTGATTTTGATCGTCAGCTCAAAGGAACAGTGGAGAGTGAGCGTTTGTGTGTCTCTCCTCCTCTCAGTGAAGTAAGAACGGCTGGGATCTGTCTGGAAGCATTTGATTAATAATTCACGTCTCCATTATTTGCAGCCTTCTTCGTTGCTGTTAGCACGTCACATTAACTTGAGAGAGAGAGAGAGAGAGAGAGAGAGAGAGAGAGAGAGAGAGAGAGAGAGAGAGAGAGAGAGAGAGAGAGAGAGAGAGAGAGAGAGAGAGAACAAGTGCTTCCAATGAAATTAGATCAGCTTTTTTTTCTGAGTATATCCCAAGACGATGTGGTTACATTTGCTGAATAACCTCACCAGTTCTGTGTTTACATGTAGTACATCAACATTTTCATGTCTTCAGTTGTCGGAGAATCATATGATAGTCACTGATAAGAAGCCATAGGGACAAGATTCTCAATTCCACTCTGTACTTTTTTGCACAATGGATGTAGTAGGTTTCCAAAGTTCGGTCTTTAAGTTGTAAATCCCACTTCGGGTCTGTAAATATTGTCTGAGGTTAGTATCAACTTGCTTGTAATATTCTGAGGATTTCTTGGTTTCTTTCACTGTGGAGGTTCGGCTCTTGTCAACACCTCTTTAGGATGATTTCAGTAACCAGGCTCTCTATTCCTGCAGAGAATCACAAAAGTGATTGTGAGAGTGATTTGCGGTACACCTTCATGCAAGCAGAGTTGCAGAGAGCTGGTCCTAGGGCTCAGGTAATAATAGACTTCCATCTATCAGGTCGAAATCAGATGTGGTAATGATAACAGATCATGCCAGACAAACGCTCGCTAAGTAATGTTTATGTTACGAATTCCTTTTGGTCATTAATTTTAGCCCACTACTCGCTCTGTAATTTCTAGTTCATTTTCTTTTCCTCCCTTCAATTTCTGCTTTTGTTAACGTTGCAGGAGATCAAAGAGAGTGGCTTCGATCACGGTTCGTACATAGAGGAAACGAATCTTATTTTTTCTCTCATATATTAATCATTATAACGTAAAAGGTCTATTTATTTTGCTGAAATCGATCTGATTTGATGTGTTAAACTAAGAGGCAATGGGTCATTCGTAGTATCAGTGTTTGCCTCTTCCCATTTTCTTCCAAGGAAGAAACGAGTGTTGTTGAAAACTGCAACATTTTCTGTTTCGTGTCCCTGTGCAACAACACGTAGCACTGTAAACCAGACAGCAGCTCAGCATTCTGGTGTTCCCAGGATAGTTTTCTTTTGATATGTGATAACTCTCCTAGAAGCGGATGATTAATATCTTGACAGTAGATTCACTCAGCTAATGGATTGCTGGCTGAGGCTCAATTAATTTGTGATGTGAATTGGATGTATCGGAGACAGCAATAACTATGTGGTAATCATTCAACGATTGTAATCATACGATAGAAGAAAATAAAACAGATGACCTGGGTTTAAAATTTTTCAGGAGGTTGGCAGGTTTACTTCAGTTTTCCTTAAGTGTGCTTCCCTATCGTGTAAGTGTACTTCGATATCCTTTTACTTCTGTGTGCTTCTCTATCGCTTAAGTGTACTCAGATTTTCCTATACTTTTCTTCTGTTCCACTTAAGTGTTGTTCTTCCAAATTCTTTAAGTATGTTTCTGTTTCAATGTATGTTGTTTCACTTAAGTTTGTTTCTGTTTTCCCTTAAGTTTACTTCTGTTCCCCCGAGTGTACCTCTAAATCCCTTATGTGTGTTTCTATTTTCCGAAAGCGTGTTTCTGTTTCCCTAAAGGGTACTTCTGTTCCCTTAACGTATGCTTTTATTGTCCTTAAGTTCGCTTTTGTTTCCCTTAAAACCGTCCTTCAGTTTCCCCTGAGTGTGCTTTTATTACCCTTAAAAATGACTCAGAATTCCCTCATGTATGCCTCTCATTCCCTCAAGTGTTCGTCAGTGGTCTTATAATTCCCTTCTCATAGCTCGACGGTGTTGGGTGTTGGTGAAATTCCCTCCATTTCATGTTCAGTGGTGCACGCGTGAGGGCGCCACCTAAAGCCTTGATAACCCAGCTTGATTGCTGACAAACTACATTGCTTGACGATCTTAATGTATCGTGAGTTACTCTCTAGCCCGTAAACCCGCCACGTAACCTGCTTATTGCCACGGATCTATACAGTCTTTTATGTGTACTCTCCGTCAAAAGCCTGCAAGAATTGCGTTGGCCTGTGCGAGTAAGCCGCTCACAAGAGGAACTTCGTGGAGTTTTGAGGTCATGTCTATTTGCATATAAAACGAAGAGACACAACTCGCGTTATGTAGTACAGCAGGAGGAGGAGGAGGAGGAGGAGGAGGAGAACTGCCACCGCCGCTGGTGGAGGGAGTAGTGTAACTGGTTTTGTGGGACGTTTGGCTCCTCCTAACGAGGACGTTTACATCGGCGGCGAGTGTTCATTATGCTCTAGCTGCCCCACCGCTATTGGTTCAGAGACACCAGATCTGACGTCCCGGCTCTTGTTTCATTTATGCCGTGCCTCACACACACGCCCCCAGGTGCCATCTGTGCGGTGCGGGATCTGAGGCTTCATCTCCCAGGCTCCTCCTGACGGGTGTGAAAAGGAAGGATTTTCTTCTCCCGAGCCCCTTGATGTCGACAGCCTTTTATGGATGTAAATCATTGTGTTATATAGTGTTTTCTTTTTTTCCCCTGTGTTGTCTGATGCACAGCAGTGCGCTACGTCACACAGTGACACATACGGCTCTAGCAGGACTCCTGTATTGGAGAAAGATTGCACAAATCTGAATTTCAAGAAGGAATATCATTGCCCAAGCCTCTGCCCTAGTCAGTAGCAGGTCAGGGCTAAGCTTTGTGTGCCAGAACAACGCTACTCTCTCGGACTACCACTTCCCGTCTTGCATACACCGAGCCACCGAACTTTTTGTGAGCCATTTGTTGGCAGACGTGACCATTAAGGTCACAGTGCCGTTAGGGTTTGCAATTATCTCTCGGTCTTTTCTGCCTCCATATCCCTACGCGAGCATCATCATCACATTTAGTTTTCTCATTCTCTGTGTTCTCAGTTTCAACTTCCTCTCCTCTCTGGTAATGGCATCAATCAGTCGACGCGCGTCACTCTCTTGCTCCATAATGAGATATGTACCATCACGTTCCCCATGATCCGAGATGTCATCCTTGAGTGATTTAAACTTCTCTAGTTTCTCAAGTTTCTAAATCTTTATAAAAGAAACTAAAGAGAAAAAATGGTATCCAGCGAGCGTAGTGTTGCCACGAGAGAGGCAGCCAGTCTTGGCTGCAGTGAAAGTGTTCTCTGTTAGTTCAGAGATGTAATACGACCTATAACGCACACCAGACTGAAAATATCTATATTTTAGGCATGATGCCGGGTATCACGTTCACTTGTAGTTCACTCTATTCCTGTTGTTATTGCTTTCTCTCGCTTCTTTCTCCTTTCCTTTCCTTTCTACGCTTTAATGGCGGCTTCTTAGGATACTTGCAGTGCAGGTTAGGTTAGGTTAGGATACATGCAGTGCAGGTTAGGTTAGGTTAGGTTAGGATACATGCAGTGCAGGTTAGGTTAGGTTAGGTTAGGTTAGGTTAGGTTAGGTTAGGATACATGCAGTGCAGGTTAGGTTAGGTTAGGTTAGGTTAGGTTAGGTTAGGATACATGCAGTGCAGGTTAGGTTAGGTTAGGTTAGGTTAGGTTAGGTTAGGATACATGCAGTGTAGGTTAGGTTACGGGATTACCTGAGTTTACTGAGTTCACATCTTCACATGTCTCTCAGGTGAGGGAATATAAGGACATGGTTATCACATCCTAATCTAGTGTACTTGAAGTGTACCAGCGAGGAGCAGAGGTACTCGAAGTGTCTACATCTAGCAAACTGCTCAGCATCTACAGGTTTGTTAAAGGCACCGACGTCATGTATCCCTAGGGCAGCTGGAGGTCAAGAAGTTGGGAGTGGTAACTGCGCAGGCGTCAGCTTCAAGGATTTCTTATGTTCAATTTTCATTTTTTTTTTCTTCCAGAAAACAGTTACGTCTACCGTCGTGACGTCAGGTAGTTTTACCCTCTCGTGGGCGTCGTTGATCTTACTTGCCAGAGTTACAAAAACCTAGACGAACTCAGCGCTCACCCGGGTTATGTTCCTCTGACACGACCACTCGATCAAAAATTTGATGTTTCTGTTTTTGAGCAACATTGATGACATCCAGGTTATAAATTCAGTTCATGTTTTAGGCATGTTTCTACTGTTCTGAAACTACAACGTTTTTGGTGTTTTATTGAATCAAATAAACGTGGCACAAGCATTTTTTGGGGGGGAAATTTACTTCAATTTTGTTGCAAGAAAAAAAGCATGAAGGCTTTTGAATACGTACACCTGGCTAGAGACGTGCACCAGTGGTTCTGATAGCTAATGCCTTTAAGCACGACAGCACGACCCTTAAGCACGACGGTATGACCTTTGAGCACGACGATACGACCCTTCAGCACAAATATATGACCCTTAGATAGGACGGCGTAATCTTTAACCTGGGTGGTAGGGGTCAGATCTTAGGTCAATGCTTGGTGTGTCTTATGACAAAGACACTCAAAAAAAGTTACATATTTTCTTATGAAGCAAATCGTAAATCTGAGAAAAGGAAGCGAAGCAAGAGTAACAATGATGCACATTTGTATAAGCAATATAAAGCATTTTCTTTGCTGCAGTTGGATTCTCAGTGTCTCATGGTACTCACACATCACCCTCAGCTCAACCGGGAGCACATGAAGGGTGCAGGGCAACAGAAAACTTGCCATCTGGTACCCAACCTTTGCAACTTGATTTCGGAAATAAAGATATTTGTAGACCGAGACTTTCGTTCATTACTTAACGTCTTCTTTATTTTTGGATCCATATAATTTTGTTGGGGCTCTCAACATATTTACATCCGAAAGTCTCTGTTTTACACACCTATCATTTAGTATGTAATGAAATAATGCCAGCTGACCATCTCTCCTACTCACATGAGCATACATGTGCATGCCCTCATTCTAAACGAGGTATTCCCAGTCACTAGCTCTTTTTTCAGCACACAACTCCACAAGTAGTTCACCACTTCCATTCATAACACTGAATACCACACGCCCCCCAGTTATACCCTAAACTGCCATATTACTCACCTTCGCATTCAAATCGCACATCACTAATACCCGGTCTCTTGCATCAAAATTGCTGACACAGTTATACATATATATATATATATATATATATATATATATATATATATATATATATATATATATATATATATATATATATATATATATATATATCAAAGGAAAAGGAGATAGATTGATGCAGATATAATCAACAGACTCCCTCGAGTTTTCCTGAGGTGTTCCAGCACAGCTGGTGCCTCTCCACACAGACATCAAGAGGACGTTTATAAGTCAGTGTTCAGATTCCCGAGGAACTTGGTATAAAGATCTGGAGCAGCCGCCTGCGTGGACGCCCCGTGCATGCCAAGAGGAGGTCGCCGTCGCTAAGTTGGACTTCACCAAACTTTTGCAGATTTACGACGTGAGGAGGACGTTGGCAGCTGCTAGGGTGACGTGCCCGGGGGGTGCTGGTGCTGGGAATGTCAGGGCACTGGCCTGGTGACGTCCCTGGCTGCTGCTGGTGCGGGGAATGTTAGGGCTCTAGGCTGGCGAGTGGAGAGGGAATCAGGGCTCAGGGATGGGTGGTGGAGAAGACGACTAGGGCTCTAAGCTGAATAGAGAAGGAGCGTGTTAGGGCTCTGAGCTAAGTGCCAGAGTGGAGAGTTAGGGGCCCTAGTAGACGAGCTGGTGGAGAAGAGGGGCTTCAAGATGAGTGGTGGAAGAGGAGGAAGGGTGAGCTGTGGGCTGGATGGCGCTGGAGAAGGAGGGAGGCAAGCTGTTGGAATCTCCGCTGGTGGTGGCAGGTGTGATCTGGTATAGGAAGGAGGAGATATTAGGTCTGGCTGGCCAGCGTTGGGTGTACGAGTTGGTGTGAGAGGCTCACGCTGTGGAGACATCTGGTGACCGACGGAGACCGGGATGGCGAGATGAGCAAAGAGTGAACATGTGTGGGACAGGGCAGGGGAGGAGGTGTGAGGGCTGGTGCTCCAGCGTGGGGGGGTTAGGGGATGAGAGTGGTCGGGATGTGTAGACAGTGTGGTGAGACTGCGTGGCATCCCAGCTGTGTATCTGATAATAACAGACTGACGAGGGAAACGGAGTGGGAGGATTGTTATATCTTTTTTCATTATTCTTGAAAGAGGAGGATACCAGAGGTGGTCGTGAGGAATACTAATTAGTTTCAATTGAATTAAACAAAGTGGAATCCAACAGTGCTGGCCAGGCGTGACGGAAGGGGAGGAGTCGCTCTGGTGCGTGACGCTGCGGAAAAATGTTCACAAAAAAATATTTAAAAGGAAAAGACACCTAGAGAGCCGTCAACTATCACTCATTCTCTCTTTTTTTCTTGTCTAGAAATCAGGAAAAAGAAATTGATGAATTTGATAAAAGAACGTTTTTTTTGAACGAGAAATTCGTCGATGTTTGAGAGTAACAAAAGATTTCTTTAAAGCTGACATTTTCTGTCTTTGTTCAGATCGAATTAATTATACGTCACTAACGGTGAATCTGTTCTCCCACCATCGAGGATTTCGATATATCGTGCGACTCATGATCCAGAGTGGCACGCATGACGGAGAGAGAGACGAAATTCCGCCGTGTTGAACACACACACACACACACACACACACACACACACACACACACACACACACACACACACACGCATACACACGCAAAGTACAACCAGTTCACTGGAAAGAACATGTCTGAGAAAACCATTCAAGAATCATTACCACATCAACCAGTGTGTGGCCGTGTGCCACACGTTGCAGAGGCTGTCTTGTATAATGAATTCGTCGTCGTCGATGACCGAGCAGGAAAATGATACAGAATTTTCCCCACATTGGACTACGAGCGACGCGACAGCCCAGCTCTCTGTCTGCTCCCAGCATGAGAACAAATGACGCATTTAACAAGAGAATGCTCGTATATCTACCTCCCGGTGCGCTGTGGTATGTGCAGTATCGCGCACTGGGAGACACTCCTCATCATAACTTCGACACTGTCTCGAAGGTAAAGTTAGGGGGGGGATTTTTTCTGATTAACACATCAGTACACTTCAACACAATACGTCATGTTAATGCTTCGTACGCATGCGTAAACTGGCGCCACGTGGTTCCAGCAATCATAACCTTACGTACTTCACAGTATCGTACTCAAAATATAGGTAGATAAGAGATAAGAATAGTATATAAAGATTAAGGGTGAGCAAACAATCTATGGGAAGGGTGCCACAGTGTGTGTGTGTGTGTGTGTGTGTGTGTGTGTGTGTGTGTGTGTTGGCAACCTCCTCGATTGGTATTCGAAGTCATGGCGCACACATTATCCTGCCAGGGACATACACAACATACGTCTTTTGTCATCTGGGATATACGACATACTCCTGTCGCTGTCTGGGATGTATGGTATACGTGTTTTGTGGTCAGGAACATACGACAGCGGTCCCTCTACTGGTATGTGTTTGCTTTGGCTTGTGTATAGCGTCTCACTGCTGTCTGAGAGTCTCTCTCTCTCTCTCTCTCTCTCTCTCTCTCTCTCTCTCTCTCTCTCTCTCTCTCTCTCTCTCTCTCTCTCTCTCTCTCTCTCTCCGGGTGGGTCTGTCTGTCTCTCTCTCCCTCCTTATGCACACACACACACACAAACACACACACACACACACAATCCCCCACCCGATAACATTACCCTAAAGGTTTGGACACACGTTATGCTCAGAGTTGAGACTTTTTTTACATTATTATAATTAAAGAAAAAAGCCCAGGCTGTTCATATCATTACCTTCATTGCACTCAAGCCCTTAATTGAAAAAATCTCATTAGCGTTACATCGTTTAATCAAGGCGCTGGTCTGTGACCAATTTCACTGCACTCCCTCCAGTGTACAGTGACCCTGCTGATAGTCTTCTGCTGTGATGGTGTGTTCTTAGCATCTGCACGACGGTACGACCCTTGAGCACGACGGTACGACCCTTGAGCACGACGGTACGACCCTTGAGCACGACGGTACGACCCTTGAGCACGACGGTACGACCCTTGAGCACGACGGTACGACCCTTGAGCACATAGTATTACCCTAGGGTATGATGGGAAGATGTTTGTCCTGTCGTTTAATATTTAGGTCAAAGGTCAGATCATCTTGCCAAAGGGTCGTACGGTCGTTACCAATGTTCGCAGCATCATGCTTAGGGGTGTACAGCTGTGCTCATGGGTTGTACCGTCGTGATCATGGGTTGTACCGTCGTGATCATGGGTTGTACCGTCGTGATCATGGGTTGTACCGTCGTGATCATGGGTTGTACCGTCAGACTCATGCTCAAGGGTTGTATCGTCAGGTTACAGGGGTTGTACCGTAGAGCTCAAGTGGTCGTACCGTTGTGTTCAGTGGGTTATAACTTTGTGCTCAAGGGTCGTACCACTGGATTCAAGGGTCGTATCACTGGATTCAAAGGTCGTACCACTGGTCAAGGGGTGAACTTATGTTTGTTATAAAAGATCCACACACACACACACACACACACACACACACGTACACACACACACGTACACACACGCACACACACACACACACGTACACAGTCCCCCTCACACTTAACTGGTAAAAGCGACTTTTCATTCTTTTTCATGTTGAAATATTTCAAGATTTTTATGGTACTGCGATAAATATCTTACACTTTTAAATAATTTTTTTTTGACTTTCCAGAAGAAAGAACGCAACCAACATTGTCTCTCTCTCTCTCTCTCTCTCTCTCTCTCTCTCTCTCTCTCTCTCTCTCTCTCTCTCTCTCTCTCTCTCTCTCTCTCTCTCTCTCACGTATCTTATAATGCTATAATCTTAATACCTCCTGAACATTACTGAGTGGAATACATTTATATCACTCGGCGTTCCACAAAGAGATTGTCTTCCCGCTCCTGGTGATCGTTTCTCAATGCATCGTTCACAGGACCCCGCTGGCGTGTTATCCACACACACACACACACACACACACACACACACACACACACACACACACGCACACATCAGACACATTACGGCTGTACGTTGTCTCATTATAGGTGCGACAAGTGTACTCTCTACCAACATGAAGATCGACCATCGTGCTGGTGCTCTACGTAAGAGGCTTCCTGTGTTACACTGGTTCAGACGGATGTTTTCCCCTTCGGGTGGAGATAACGTGGACGCGTCTATCACTAGGATGTTGTGTTGGGTCGGTGAATACAAACTGCACTATTGTGTCCTGCTGAATGAATGACTGTAGGGTCTTCTCATATACATATAGAGTGAGTGTTGGGAGCGCCGTGCTACCTGAGGTCGTTTCAAATCGATCTACGAGGACTTGGCTGAAAGGGATTTACCAGACAAGGCTATTATGGCCTGTTTCTTTTACTGCCGTGTGTATGTGTGTGTGTGTGTGTGTGTGTGTGTGTGTGTGTGTGTGTGTGTGTGTGTGTGTGTGTGTGTGTGTGTGTGTGTGTGTGTGTCACCGACATTCATTTGGTTCTGATTATACATCTGTTCTGTATGTATTTCCATCGGTTGTTACATATGTATAGTTGTGTATCTATTTACTTACAACACGTTGTCCAAGTAATATTGACGCAGAACACAGCTGCGTCGCCCCGATGTTATAACATTTGAAAATCAACTCATTTGCAAGAACTGTATTGAGAGTTTATGCTCACGTTAATTAATGAGCCAAGAGCATACTTTGACATTTACCCAGCAGTAGATTTATAATGAGATATTACCAAATGCATAAAAAACACAGTAAAAAGACCAGGAAACCTAACCAAGCAAATTAAAATTTTGTAGACAAAAACTAATTGTGATGATATTTGATGATGACTGTGACGATTGTGTGGTATAAAAATGGACAATTACAAGTCTTTCTTCAGCAGAGGGTAACGATATAAGAACCACAACAGAGTGACATTAAGGGTAACAAAGAATACAAAAAAATCTACTGTACTTATCAACTGAGTTAGAGACCTTGTTTAAGGCGTCACCAGTCACCTTTCTACCACAACAAGAGGCAGGTTGACTGGTGTATGAATCTACCACAACATGAGGCAGGTTGACTGGTGTATATGTCTATCACAACATGAGGCAGGTTGGCTGGTGTATATGTCTATCACAACATGAGGCAGGTTGACTGGTGTATATGTCTATCACAACATGAGGCAGGTTGGCTGGTGTATATGTCTATCACAACATGAGGTAGGTTGACTGGTGTATATGTCTATCACAACATGAGGTAGGTTGGCTGGTGTATATGTCTATCACAACATGAGGCAGGTTGGCTGGTGGCACGTTATACACCACAACAATAGCTCCAATTACTGAAGACCTAAACTCACTCTCCTGACCATTTTCCTCCTACGTCCTCTCATATTTCCTCCTCTTTCCTTCCTTTCTTCCTATATCCATTTTTCTTCTTTTCCTCCTCTTTCCCCCCTCCCTCGTCCTCTCCTCCTTTCCCCATTTCTTCCCTCAGCCTCATTTCCTCCGGAGCATCCTCCCTCCCCCGCCCTATTTGCTTGATCAGGAAATAATTAGCTAATCTGAATTCAGTTGGCTGATAACATTCCCAGCCTTTATGACAGGCATGTCACTCTACCTCTGTATATTATCAATTTTTGTCAGGTGATCTATAATCACTTTTGCCTTAGTTATATTTCTATCTTCTATCATTCATTCTTCTTGATGTTGTTTGATAACTTCCATTCTATATTTCAATTTTTCTTTACCTTCATTGTAACTTTATTTCATCTTTTTTTATATTCATTGTCTTTGTTTTGAACACCGCTTTCTCTTGTTCTGTGTGGTTTTGTCCAACTCTGTGTCTTTCCTTTCTATTATCACCTATTCTCCTCCTGCTATTCTTATTCTTTCATCGTTCCCCCTTCCTCTTTCCATGATCTATCTCTGTAACGTGCTGGTAGCCAGACAGACTGGAAGCCTCACCATACACACTCTCATCATATCATGATGTTGCCTTTAGGAATAATGCCGACATGAACCTCAGAATACGCTGACTGGCCTCCACCACTGCCTGAATCTTGACTTTCTATAACTTTCAAAATGAAAGAGGAAGTCACCAGAGCATTGCCCTTTTTAGACACTTTGATAATAAGATCAGGTAAGTTCAAAGTTCATAGGAAAATCAACCAAGTTGATGCATTTGTTCATCATTTCTCGAACCATCACATTTCGGTCAAAATTTTGACTTTTATTGGTATGTGTTTTTGGGTCTTAAGGATTTGTGATCCTGAATTCCTAAATGACAAATGATCCTATTAAGAATTTGCGAGAAAACTTTGTTTTCCTGAGGTAGCTATTAACGAAGCAGACAAAAAACAAGGAGTACCTGCTATTATGATGAGAAGGCAAACAATGTCATTAACAAATATATTTTTGCTTTTATCCTAAGCAATTTTCACCTCTTACCAGCATTTTCAAACAATTTAACATTAATGTTGTTTTTAGATATGAAAACACCATACGTAATTCCTTCATAAAGAACAGACCATCATTTAATGAGAAATCAAGTGTCTACTGTGTTCCATGTAAAGTCTGTGGTAAGATGTATGTTGGCCAAGTGGGTAAATCCTACAAGGAGAGGATTCAATAGCACAGATATTCTGTAACGATAACGTAAGAATCAAACTCGGTATATAAACATGAAGATGATCAATCACATTCAATGAGCCGTGGGGAGTCAAAAAATCTTACCCTTGTTATTGTTGAATCCTTTCTTATCAACGTTAACAGCATCTTAAACATGACTGATGGAATGAATAAATCAATTTACATCTTAATGAAACATCTATGTTGATATGTGGCAAGATTAAGACAGCAGTAGCTGAAGGTAGAAGAAGACTCACTTTACCGTCCTGGTCAACCATTCCATGTTTCTCAGCTGTGGTGTGGGCTGGTTTTGTGTACACACACACATACACTCACACACACACACACACACACACACACACACACACACACACACACACTCACTTGATTGCCGTTTCCCGCGTTAGCGAGGTAGCGCCAGGAATAGACAAAGAAAGGCAACATACGATCACATCCACTCTGTAGCTGTTATGTGTAATGCACCGAAACCATAGTTCCCTATCTACTACTATGCAATTCATGCCTAGTCATGGTATAAAGGGCACGTCGACCCCAGTACACCACATCGTTCCAGTTCACTCTATCCCGTGCACCCCTTCACTGTCCTGCATATATATATATATATATATATATATATATATATATATATATATATATATATATATATATATATATATATATATATATATATATATATATATATATATCTTTCAAACTATTCGCCATTTCCCGCATTAGCGAGGTAGCGTTAAGAACAGATGACTGGGCCTTTGAGGGACTACCCTCACCTGGCCCAATTCTCTGTTCCTTCTTTTGGAAAATTAAAAAAAAAAAAAAAAAAAAAAAAAAAAAACTGAGAGTGGAGGATTTCCAGCCCCCCGCTCCCTCCCCTTTTAGTCGCCTTCTACGACACGCAGGGAATACGTGGGAAGTATTCTTGCTCCCCTATCCCCAGGGATATATATATATATATATATATATATATATATATATATATATATATATATATATATATATATATATATATATATATATATATATATATATATGTATATATATATATATGAAGGGGGTAATCACAATTCAGTAGGAATTCACGAAATTTATTGAAACTTAACAATACAAAACTTGTTTCACGGAGGAAATCTGCCACAGTCATTCAGTACGCAGAGATGACCACAGTAATAATACTAGTGCTAAACATTGGCGAGAAAACGATCAGCATCAACAACCTAATCACATTGTACTTCTCACTGGGGTACGTTTCCTGTAATGTTACTGGATCTGTCTTCAATTACTGATAGTTATAACTTTAACATATCGCCTGATGACTTTAAAGCACATCCTATAGTCAATCATTATGGGAGAATGATCAGATAACATAAGAAAGGTAGTTGCACACGCATCTCGCTACCCAGGCCAACCTCCCCCACACAACCTCACTTAACCATAAGGTATCCTCGCTTTCCCTTTAACGGTCAGAACAGTTTCTAGTGTGGCACAGCGGTAAGAGGATGTACACAAGCCTGTGTGCTGCTGTTGGGATTTGAGAATTTGTGAATTGTTTACACCTGTTGAGGCGGACTTCCTCCATGAAACATGGTATAAATTGTAAAGTTTCAATAAATTCTCCTACTGAAGTGCTGCTACCTCTTCAGAAAATCATCACCGAGTTGAGTAAATGCCATACCATCATATAAATGTATATATTGTTCTATTGTTCTACGTTCAGATTACTGAGGAAAAAAAGGTACACGAAGAAAGCATATTGCACCAGAATCCTAAAGTGTTCATAAGCAAGGAAATATCTAGAAAATGTCCTCCAACCAACACTGATGCCTAAGGGCTTGCAATGCTGCTCCTTCTGTGGCTGGTTGGCTGGTTGGTGGGCCTTCTGGCCTGTCAACTACCAGGGTCACTATGGCCGCCGTCAACTTCAAACATCCACCAACGGTAAACTCCTTAACACCTTCAGCTGTTACGAATACTGCTCAGGCCACATATACTGCCACTAGTTACATAGCCTTTGACACTAGTCTTCGCATTAACAACATCACTATCACTGCTGATAACATCACTATCACTGCTGATAACAACATCACTATCACTGCAGATAACAGCATCACCATCACTGCTAATAACAGAATCACCATCACTGCAGATAACAGCATCACCAACGATAACAGCATCACCAACACTGCAGATAACAGCATCACCAACACTGCAGATAACAGCATCACCATCACTGCAGATAACAGCATCACCAACACTGCAGATAACAGCATCACCATCACTGCTGATAACAATCGACTTTTTGGTGTTCCTCAAGACAATAACTTCTTGATTACACCGACTTCCGAAGTGAGCCCACGCCACAGTCTGTCTGCTGGTCGATGTGGTTGGTGTTCCTGTGTTCGCACTTCTCTGGACACCTGGGTCGTCTAAGCACTTTAGCTTGAGTCATCTGAAGCAGCTGTAAAGGTTATATAGACCTATGGGGTAATACTGTGGATGGAATGTACATGTAGTGAGACCCGATTATTTCCAAAGCGTGTTCCTTATGGATGTACGAGGAGATATGGACATAAAAGTCTGGTGTAATGTCTGTGTTTAATGAGAGAGAGAGAGAGAGAGAGAGAGAGAGAGAGAGAGAGAGAGAGAGAGAGAGAGAGAGAGAGAGAGAGAGAGAGAGAGAGAGAGAGAGAGAGAGAGAGAGAGAGAGAGAGATGCATCAAGCAGATATTTTTACGAAACAAAACAAAAACGTAATCATCCAGCTAGTGTCATTCGCCATTTTTCAGAAGCCATGATTTAAAAGAATATGACAAATATTCACTGAAACAAAGGAAGTTTTTTTTTTTTTTTTGTATTCTGGTGCATCCTCGCGTTTATCTTTATCATTATTGTTTTTAGCTTTCAGAAATATAATTTGAGATGTAACAGTCATTTCAGAGGCTGAAGCTTATCTCTCCTCTAGCTCAGGTTGGCGATTCTGGAATGTTTATATATTGTGTTCCTCTGATATTTGTCACCAGGACAAAAAAAACAACTAAAAATGCCAACCAAAATGTCAGAAAGAATCGATGTCCAGGTTTTGTTAAGGGATGAAGAAAAACTGGGAAATGAATACACCATTCTATGTTCGTATCTACAGTGAGGAACAGCTGGGAAGAGAGATGGACTGTGTCGTGAGGCACAAGATCACAAAGGAATCTGCTGTTTAACTTTACCCACAAAAAACCCAGCTGCTGATTTCAGACACTAATAGTGTTTTAGTTCACTTAGAATCACCGTCTCGTTATTGTAGAGGTTAACGTAAGCTTAAGTGATTTATTCGCAAAAGATCTTTCTGTTCACATTCATGCCTCACATACACTGTGTATGGTGGTGTGAGAATCATCAGGCCTCAATATCTGAAGCAGGTGTCAAAGACACTTCGGTTGGTGGATGTAACTACGTGATGATGTTGATGACCTTAAAGACCCTGGCAGTTAGTTGATAGACCATCATACCAATAACTGGCTACAACAAACCATAACATTTAACCCTAGAAGATGAAACTTTCGAATCAAAAATCTACATAAGCTAACATAAAATGAAAATAAAAATCTGGGTCATATTTGTTCCTAATCGCTCCCCGGTTTGCTTCAAGAGGAGGAGTGCTCCCGGTCTTGGCCAGTAACGACTCTGCCTCTATCATCTCTTTTATCTCACGCGACAAAGCAATATTCTCTTTGTTATCCTCCAACAATGTTCTCCTGTCCCCCCAGACCGGCCATCCGGCACAGCGGCAGGCACAGCAGCAGCAGCAGCAGCAGCAGCAGCTCATATTAATAATCTCACTAACTACCAAACATTTTTTTTTTATCTTTCAACAAAAGCAAATTTGGGACTATTAAGAGAACAGCTCCTAATGGCTAGCCGGCACTCGGGAAGATAACATGCAAATAGCCCGGAACCACACACGCTGTATCATCAATAACAATTCCAATTTATGCATTTTTGTTAGCAGATTGGCGAGTTATGTGCCGATATAGGTTTCATTTATCCATTTGTTGCTGATGGACTTTCCAGATATGCTCGTGTTTCCATTAGCGTTTTTTCTCTTTTATTTTGAGGTGGTGGGGGGGAGGGGGGGAGGGGGGGGGGTGGACAGTGGCTGAGATTTATCACTTCTCTTAAGCGTTGATCAGTTTCATTCTATTCTTGAAGGTTTTCATCTTACGCTCCCGAACCCATTTACTAAAGAGATTCTGACTCTACGAATATATATGTGGAGTTATCTTCCAGTGACATCGGGAATATGTCTCGTACCTATATATCGGTACGTATGGACAATCACCTCTGGAAAGAGAAAATAAAATCGGTCAGTACTTCCGTTTATCACATCCTCAGACAGAGGATGTCTGAGGATGTGATAAACGAAAGAACTCGCAGTTTTTATTTTCTCTTTCCAGTGGTTATTGTTGCATACATCTCTTCACGGTGAAGGTTCTGCATCGGTACCTATATATCAGTATCTTAGATAGGATTTAAGATTGGATTCAGCGAGTTCAGAGAGATGTTTGCATCCGGCTCTCTCTATCACACAGCTCAAGAGAAGAGAGATTTGATCCGTAGATCAAAGTGCTTCCTATATTTCCAGTCCTTTCCAATCTTATTTCGCAATGAGTTTGGGTACTGTACGTGAGGTGTGCTTGGCGTGAGTACTGTGTGGACCAGAGAAGTCAACCCGAGGAATCCAGATAATATGTTTGGTGCTGGACGCTCCTTTATGTCGAGGGAACTGGGAAGTGGATGGAAAACTGACAGCAGATATTGGGAGGTAGTGGTGATAGTGGTGGTGAGGGTAGTGGTTGTGGTGGTGTGGTGGAGATGGTGGTGAGAGTGGTAGTGGTGTTGTGGTAGAGGTGGTAGTGAGAGTTGTGGTGGTGGTGTGGTCGAAGTGGTGGTGAGAGTGGTAGTGGTGGTGAGGTGGGAGTCCTGTGGAGGTGGTGGTGGTAAAAGTGACAGTGTAGCCAGCGTGGTTGCAGTGTGCGTGGTATGGTGAGTGTGTGTGGTAGGTGGTTGGTGGTTGTGTGGTGATGTTGGTAATGGTGGTAGCAATGGTATGGGTTGAGTACTGGTCAGTACCTGCGGCACAAATATTGGTACCTTTAGAAAAGGTTAAAGAGTTAATTTCATCACAATTCGAGGGTGGTGGTGTTGGCAGCGGTAGTGGTGGTGTTGGCAGCGACAGTGATGATGGTGTTGTTGGTAGTGATAATGGTGGTGCTTGAGGCGTATGTGGTATTGTTGGCAGTGGTGGCGCTGATAGTGGTAGTGTTGTTAGTAATACAAGTGTTGTTGGTAGTTACAACTGTGATTCTGATATAAGTTAATGGTGTTGGTAGCGGCAGTGACGCTGTTGCAGAGTGTGGCAACAGTGTTGGCAATGGCAGTGGTGGTGTTGACACAGCTAAAATGGAAATGTTGGTATCGGTCCTGGTGGTGTTGGCAGCAGCACGTATGGTGGTGGCAGAGACAAATTCACAACATGATCCCTACAATATTACATTAAGACCAGGATAGTCATCATATTTCATTACTAATTTGGAAAGAAAATCTAGGAATAATACATGATAATACTCCCGTGTAATCGCCATGCCTCGTGTAACTCGACCAGCCGACCAGACGTTGAGTTTAGATTTCTGTCTTCAGTACATTGTTGGATATGTGAGGGACGGACGCACCCTGGTGAGTGCACTTACCGGCTGTTTTGTTACTGCAGGAGAGGCGCTCATAATGAGAGGGATGAGCCTGGTTCCTGAGTCTCACCAGTCATATATGATGTACCACGACTCTCAACGTATTAACACTGCCAGAATTCATGCATGTGTGTGAGTGTGTGTGTGTGTGTGTGTGTGTGTGTGTGTGTGTGTGTGTGTGTGTGTGTGTGTGTGGTGTGCATATACGCCTATGCATCCAAATGCTCATAGATATGCATGAATGAGATGACACAAGATGAATTCTAATCAGTTATATATGGTCGAATAATATTCTATCTACATAGGATTGAAAATAAGAACATAAGCTGCCTGAGGATGACACTGGTAACAATGAGACGTGCCCCGAACGGTCAAATACTCAGATAAGTACGAGGAACACGTATGATACGTTGTAGTCGCACACAATGCATAGAGGATCCAGAAAGGTTTTATGATTGTGGGATAAATCCCGTGTTTAACACGTCCCATTCAGCCTCATAGCCGTTGTGGGACCCGGGTTCACAGTCTCCAACAATCTGAAAGGAAATATTCTAAGAGCTTTCCCAGCACAATGGCGCACATTCAGATCGCACACTCGGGCAGTATTGCTACTTATAACACAACAGAAACCTATCCTGTATCGACGACATTGCGGGAAATATTGTAACAAACTCAGGACAATAGTGACTCGTTCCTCACACACCCAACTCACCTGGTACCTGGCAAACACACGCCCAGCTTACCTGATGCTCGGACAACGCATAGCCAGCTTACTTTATACCTGGCAAACATACACCCAAGTCACCTGGTACCAGGCGATCACACATCCAGCTCACCTAGTGTCTGGCCAATACACGCCCAGCTCACCTGGTGTCTGGCCAACACACACCCTGCTTACCTGGTGTCTGGCCAATACACACCTTGATCACCTGGTGTCTGGCCAATACACGCCCAGCTCACCTGGTGTCTGGCCAACACACACCCTGCTCACCTGGTGTCTGGCCAACACACACCCTGCTCACCTGGTGTCTGGCCAATACACGCCCAGTTCAACTGGTGCTTGGCCAACATATTCCTGTGGTGTTCCCACGCATTGTTATTCCTCCCTGTAAACACGGACGGACTTTTTGTCAGTGGATCATGCACCAGCGACCCGACCCGTGGGAGCAGCGTAATGGTTGACTCAAGACGTAACTCCTGTGTGGATCACATGGGGCAGTGATTTCCTGGTGGCGTCTTACAGGAAGGGAGGAGGAGGTTTTGTTGACATTCTTCTGCCTAGCTCCAAGAGCTGTGTTCTGAGGGATCCTCAGTCCACATATGCATCTCCCTTTATCATATACCTGTTGTATATACGTCTTTATCTGTCTTCCAGATTGTTAGTAAACCTGCCATTCTTCTCATGCCTGATCGTCATCCGTATATCAATGAGGTAGCGCCAGGAATAAACAAATAACAGCATCATTTATACATGTGTCGCCTTAAGTTGTCCTAAAACCAGATTTCAATACCCGGACTGATTCATTTATTCTTTCCAATAGACTTTCCTTGATGTCGTCATGGGTCTATTCTCTGAGGAGATGAAGAATAGAGGAGGGACTGATGAAGGGAAAGCTTGAACTGGAAGACAAGACTGACCTGTGTGGAGGTGTCTGGTGTGTGATGCATGTTGCTGAATGTCTGAAAGCGTGTTCTTGGTGCCTTATACACCCCCAGGAGACTAAGGGGAGTGTGTGTGTGTGTGTTGTGTAATTGTTTCTCTCTCTCTCTCTCTCTCTCTCTCTCTCTCTCTCTCTCTCTCTCTCTCTCTCTCTCTCTCTCTCTCTCTCTCTCTCTCTCTCATGCATGTGAATTTGACTGAAGTACCCAAGTTTGTGAGGCTCACAGTAATTCAGTGTCACATCCCTCGTCTGTTCTCACAAGCTACAGGGAAACTATAAAAGTTTGTGTGGTTTATCTCCTCACTTTAAACCGGAGCCGGTTTTTAGGGGGGGGGGAAGAGGTAGTTTATGGTAGTCTGCGGCCAAGCGTCTGTTACCATGTGGACGTCTGTTGTTTGTTAACTGTTTGTGAGGTCCATATGATGGTCACCTAACTTGGTGACGAAGAGTTTTCTAATTGGACTTTATCATTGCGTCAGTTTAGCTGTTGCAATGTTTGTCTGTAGTCTGTTGTAGTCTGTTGTTTATGATGACTTTCTGTCGTGCTTAATTGTTGTTTGTGGTTGTCTAACTTTTTTATGGTTGTGTGTGGTGGTCTGTTGTGTGTGATGGTCTGTTGTGTATGATGAGCGTGTGTGGTGGTCTGTTGTGTGTGATGGCTGTGTGTGGTGGTTTGTTATATGTGATGGTTGTGTGTGTGATGGCTGTGTCTTGTGGTGTGTTGTGTGTGTGATGGTCTGTAATAAATGACAAAGCTTTGTTTAATATACTTTTGAGGGAAGGATTTTTAATGGAGTGTTGGTGGTGTGTGCATGTGTGACAAAGTGGGATGTGTCCTGATTTGTTTGCGATGGTTTTTGTACCACTATGTTGTTTGTGACGGTATGAGCACATTCCCATTAGTCTACGTGAGAGCTGGAGAATTTTTTTGGGCTTTTGTCGTTCGTTACAGATAACATGTTTGTTGAAACTGTGTGTATTCATAGTACTGTGAAATGCTTTATATTTACAATGAAGATTCAGAGAGCCTATGATATATATATATATATATATATATATATATATATATATATATATATATATATATATATATATATATATATATATAACGTTTTACGGCTCTTCCTGAGCAAGTTGCTGTGATGAGGCGTTGGTGGAGGAGTTGTAATGGTGTGGCCATGATAGTATGCTTGCGATGTTGTGGCTACTATTGTGAGGATGAGGTAGTGTAGCTATGGTTTCGTGGTTGTGATGGTGTGTTTATGGTGGTGTGGTTCTGTTGCTATAACTTCAGCGGCGTGGTTGTGATGGATCGGTCAGTAGGATTAGTTTATAAACCACCTGCACAGACGAGAGACTTTATGATCGATCAGCAGGAATGTGTAATGAACAAGATTCCATCATGATGGGAGATTTCAACATAGCGGTATCTAAGTTAGGAGAATCCCTGAACAGCATCGCGGGTCGTGTGGGCTCTACCCAACTTTGCTTGATGGTGACCCAATACAATTATTGAGAAACCCACTCGCGATGAGAGCATAATCAATTTAGTTCTAGCTACAAATGAGGTTCTCTTTCATAATGCTGAAGCACGAGAAAAGTTTGACACAAATGATCACCAGCAAAGCACTTTTGGGTTATATTTTAGCATAGCACATAACAGTGGTCAACAAAAGTCTCGAAAAAATACCAAATTTTACACGTGTACATTTCAGTGGTCTTCGCGCTGCTCTTTGCAGGCAAACTTAGGATGATATCGTTAATGGAATCGATATGGATGTAGGGTGGAAAAGACTCAGTAATACTTTCAAAGTGGTGGGGGAAAGACGTGTGCCAATGCGTTTGAAAATGTTATCAAAGTGGTGGAGCAATGAGAGAGAGAAGTGCTTCCTTTGTCGCATATAAGAAAGTCAAAGAGACAAATAATCAATGAGACAGAACATTATACTTAAATTTACGTCCATAAACTGAGCAACCATCTGTAAGAAGCGTATATTGCTGAAAATAGCAAGAGAAACCCTAAAGATTTCACAGTTACATTAGAAGTAAGAGAGTCATTACCCAATCAGTTGAGCCAAAAATTATGGAAATTATCTTCTTGATTCGAGGCAATGAAGCTATGGAAAAGATTATAAACGATATATTTTGCTCCTATTCCGAACCCTACATACTGAAATAAATGATGAAGATATACTGTCAGTGCTGGATGGAATGAGAGTAAATAAAACAATAGGGCCAGATAAGTTTCATCCGAGGAAGCTGATAGACACAATATGAGACAGTTAAGACCTTGGCTGCTCTTTTCGATAAGTCTGTCGCTACGAAAAATGTGTCAGAGCAAAAAGGTAATGAATCACTGCCCAGATATCACCGTCTAATAATCATAATTTAACGTATTTAATTCGTAAAGTTATGAAAACCATCATTTTGGATAGGATTGTGCGACATTTAGACGAACACTTATGATTCGCATCCTGGTATTCGACGAAATCACTCATGTTTGACAAATAATCTTGATTCCTTTTGTAAAATGATCAACGTGTGTTATGAAAGTGAAGCAGCTGACGTCATCTGTACGACGTAGCAAGTGGCGTGCCGCCGGGATTAGTCTTGGGACCAGTTTTCTTTTTCATATACATTAAAGATATTGATAATGGGCTACATTGTAGGACAACTAAATTTGTGGACAATGCTTAAGTTGGGAACCTGATGAATTTCAATACTGGTAAGTGCATATAGGTAGTATAATGAAGAGGCACGCTATAATATGAATTCCATTGAGCTACATAAGGTAAATGAGGAATAAAACACAGGTGTGTTAATCTTTAGTAACCTAATAACAAGTAAACATTGCACAGAAGCAGTAAAGAAAAAGACCGAACACAGTTTTTTGATTCATAGGAAGATCCACCGAATTTGTTGTGTTAGGACATTATTCTCACTCTTTACAACTTACTGACGCGTCTCTGTCTGGAATATTGTGTCCAGTTTTGGTCACCCTACTTGAGGAAAGAGAGACAGATGGAGGGTGTGTAAAGGAGAGCTACCAGGATGGTTCCCGCCTTGAGGAACAAATTCTATTAAAGCCGAATGAAAAAAAAAATAATAATTTCTTATGCTCAGGAAAGAGGAGGTTATGAGGTGATCTAATACACGTACTCAAATCATGAAAGGTTGCAAGGATCATCATCTCACGAGCTACTTAAGGATAGATCCGTCTGATGTCGCTCGTAGCAAACGTTTTCCGTTATATGAGGCGAAGTACATTTCTTCAACGGAATTAACATACTGACGGTTTTCCAATTAAAGTAGTTGTAAGCAATACCATAAATACGTTTAAGCATAAACTTGATCAATATTTTGTTTCAAATCCACGACTTATATTATTTGTACTTTTCAAGCCGTGCTGTAAGTCCTTTTACTGCTCCCACATCAGCCGATGAGTTTCTGATCTCTTCCACTACCACAAACAGCTTCGTTAGGACCCAGTGGTCTGTTGTTGTTTGAATGTTGTTGTATTCAGGTGTGTTGCTGTGGTGGTGAGGCTGTGACCGTGCGGCGGTGGTTGGTATGGTTGTTGTGGTGTGCTAGTGGTGGTGTGGCTGTGGTGGTGTGGTTTGATAGTGCTTTTGTAGTGGCATGGTTGTGGTGGTGGTGGTATGGCTATGGTTGGTGTGGTTGTGGTGGTGTATTTGTGTTGGTGTTCCTGTGGTGGTGTGGTTTTGTTGGTGCTTTTGTGATGGTGTGTTAGTCGTGGTGTGGTTGGGGTGTTGTGATAGTAGTTGTATAGCTTTAGTTGTGTGGTTGTGGTGGTGTGGCTGCGGTGGCGTACTTATGGGGGCGAAGTTATGGTGGTATGACTCTACCTTGGTGTGGTTGTCTTGGGGATGGTACAGGAGATGTAGTTGCGACAGTGTGACAATGGTGGCGTGGCTACGGTGGTGTGGCACTGCTGTGGTGTAGTGGCTACAGTGGTATGGCACTGCTGTGGTGTAGTGGTTACAGTGCAATGGCACTGTTGTGGTGTAGTGGTTACAGCGGTATTGCACTGCTGTGGTGTAATGGCTACAGTAGTGTGACACTGCTGTGGTGTAGTTCCTACAGTGGTATGGCACTGCTGTGGTGTAGTGGCTACAGTGATGTGGGACTGCAGTGGTGTAGTGGCTACAGTGGTGTGGCACTGCTGTGGTGTGGCACTGCTGTGGTGTAGTGACTACAGTCGTGTGGCACTGCTGTGGTGTAGTGGCATGATACATCTGTTGCAGTAGCTCGCCATCAAACACATAACAGCTTTACCAGAGTGTAATAACTTGGACGTGAAATATTCCATCATTTTTTACCAGTTGAAAATATTGAATGACTTTCGCCGTCAGGACGACACGGTTTCATAAATATCGTATACACTTAACGTTGTGCTCGCCCTCTCTGAAAGGCACAAGCAATAAGATATCGTTATGAACGCGCCATAAAATATATAATGAATTACTGAATACCCCGAATTCCAGCTTGGAGTTGCTCTAAAAGTGTGTGGACTGCCCAAAGAAATGGAGCGAGCGGAATTTGACGCATTATTCTCTTTATTTTTCCAATCACACAACACAACAGTTTCCTCTAAGAGTTTTGTGTTAACCTGGGAGTTCTACCACCCCTTACATGTATGGTTTCATACATAATTTCATGCACGCATACGTATGTATTACGTACATATATAAATGAGCGTTTACATATATATATATATATATATATATATATATATATATATATATATATATATATATATATATATATATTTTTTTTTTTTTTCATACTATTCGCCATTTCCCGCGATAACGAGGTAGCGTTAAGAACAGAGGACTGGGCCTTTGAGGGAATACCATCACCTGGCCCCCTTCTCTGTTCCTTCTTTTGGAAAATTAAAAAAAAAACGAGGGGAGGATTTCCAGCCCCCGCTCCCTTCCCTTTTAGTCGCCTTCTACGACACGCAGGGAATACGTGGGAAGTATTCTTTCTCCCCTATCCCCAAGGATATATATATATATATATATATATATATATATATATATATATATATATATATATATATATATTTTATTTATTTATTTTGCTTTGTCGCTGTCTCTCGCGTTTGCGAGGTAGCGCAAGGAAACAGACGAAATAAATGGCCCAACCCACCCCCATATACATGTATATACATACACGTCCCCACACGCAAATATACATACCCATACATCTCAATGTACACATATATATACACACACAGACATATACATATATACACATGCACACAATTCACACTGTCTGCCTTTATTCATTCCCATCGCCACCTCGCCACACATGGAATAACATCCCCCTCCCCCCTCATGTGTGCGAGGTAGCGCTAGGAAAAGACGACAAAGGCCCCATTCGTTCACACTCAGCTGTCATACAATAATGCCCGAAACCACAGCTCCCTTTCCACATCCAGGCCCCACACAACTTTCCATGGTTTACCCCAGACGCTTCACATGCCCTGATTCAATCCACTGACAACACGTCGACCCCGGTATACCACATCGATCCAATTCACTCTATTCCTTGCCCGCCTTTCACCCTCCTGCTTATATATACATATATATATATATATATATATATATATATATATATATATATATATATATATATATATATATATATATATATATATATATATATATATATATACACGGGGAATGAAACACGATAAGCTCCCAAGGGCACTTTCGTGTAATTAATCACATCATCAGGGGAGATACAAGGAAGAAATATAACAGTTGAAATACGACAAGGAGACGTAGATAGGACGCCATTTGGTAAACAAGTGACTACCCAAATGGCGTCCTAGCTATGCCTCTTCGTAGTATATCAACTGACTGTTATATTTCTTCCTTATATCTCCGCTGTTGATGTGATTAATTCACGAAACTGCACTTGGGAACTTATCGTGTTTCATTTCCCCGTGGACATATAGGAATATACTTGATAACGCACTCAGGCAAGCAAGTATGAATATAAGCATTTGTATATATGTATATATCTGTGTATGTGTATGTATATGTATGTATGTATATGTTTATATGTTGATATGTATATGTATATGTATGTATATGTTCGTGTATGGGCGTTTATGAATACATGTGTATGTGAGTGGATGGGCCATTCTTCGTCTGTTTCCTGGCGCTGCCTCGATGACGCGGGAAACAGCGATCTAGTATAATAGAATATATATATATATATATATATATATATATATATATATATATATATATATATATATATATATATATATATATATATATATATATGTGTAGGTTTGCGGCAGGGGTGTGTGATGTCTCCATGGTTGTTTAATTTGTTTATGGATGGGGTTGTTAGGGAGGTAAATGCAAGAGTCTTGGAAAGAGGGGCAAGTATGAAGTCTGTTGGGGATGAGAGAGCTTGGGAAGTGAGTCAGTTGTTGTTTGCTGATGATACAGCGCTGGTGGCGGATTCATGTGAGAAACTGCAGAAGCTGGTGACGGAGTTTGGTAAAGTGTGTGGAAGAAGAAAGTTAAGAGTAAATGTGAATAAGAGCAAGGTTATTAGGTACAGTAGGGTTGAGGGTCAAGTCAATTGGGAGGTGAGTTTGAATGGAGAAAAACTGGAGGAAGTGAAGTGTTTTAGATATCTGGGAGTGGATCTGTCAGCGGATGGAACCATGGAAGCGGAAGTGGATCATAGGGTGGGGGAGGGGGCGAAAATTTTGGGAGCCTTGAAAAATGTGTGGAAGTCGAGAACATTATCTCGGAAAGCAAAAATGGGTATGTTTGAAGGAATAGTAGTTCCAACAATGTTGTATGGTTGCGAGGCGTGGGATATGGATAGAGTTGTGCGCAGGAGGATGGATGTGCTGGAAATGAGATGTTTGAGGACAATGTGTGGTGTGAGGTGGTTTGATCGAGTAAGTAACGTAAGGGTAAGAGAGATGTGTGGAAATAAAAAGAGCGTGGTTGAGAGAGCAGAAGAGGGTGTTTTGAAATGGTTTGGGCACATGGAGAGAATGAGTGAGGAAAGATTGACCAAGAGGATATATGTGTCGGAGGTGGAGGGAACGAGGAGAAGAGGGAGACCAAATTGGAGGTGGAAAGATGGAGTGAAAAGGATTTTGTGTGATCGGGGCCTGAACATGCAGGAGGGTGAAAGGAGGGCAAGGAATAGAGTGAATTGGAGCGATGTGGTATACAGGGGTTGACGTGCTGTCAGTGGATTGAATCAAGGCATGTGAAGCGTCCGGGGTAAACCATGGAAAGCTGTGTAGGTATGTATATTGCGTGTGTGGACGTGTGTATGTACATGTGTATGGGGGGGGTTGGGCCATTTCTTTCGTCTGTTTCCTTGCGCTACCTCGCAAACGCGGGAGACAGCGACAAAGTATAAAAAAAAAAAAAAAAAAAAAAAAAAATATATATATATATATATATATATATATATATATATATATATATATATATATATATATATATATATATATATATACATTCTTCAAAGCAAACACCTGATCCACACATCCTCTACCACTTCTGAAACCACACTGCTCTTCCCCAATCTGATGCTCTGTACGTGCCTTCACCCTCTCAATCAATACCCTCCCATATAATTTGCCAGGAATACTCAACAAACTTATACCTCTGTAATTTGAGCACTCACTCTTATCCCCTTTGCCTTTGTACAATGGCACTATGCACGCATTCCGCCAATCCTCAGGCACCTCACCATGAGTCATACATACATTAAATAACCTTACCAACCAGTCAACAATACAGTATGTGAGAAATACTTAGAAAAGCAAATGGATTTGTATGTAGCATTTATGGATCTGGAGAAGGCATATGATAGAGTTGATAGAGATGCTCTGTGGAAGGTATTAAGAATATATGGTGTGGGAGGCAAGTTGTTAGAAGCAGTGAAAAGTTTTTATCGAGGATGTAAGGCATGTGGACGTGTAGGAAGAGAGGAAAGTGATTGGTTCTCATTGAATGTAGGTTTGCGGCAGGGGTGTGTGATGTCTCCATAGTTGTTTAATTTGTTTATGGATGGAGTTGTTAGGGAGGTGAATGCAAGAGTTTTGGAAAGAGGGGCAAGTATGAAGTCTGTTGGGGATGAGAGAGCTTGGGAAGTGAGTCAGTTGTTGTTCGCTGATGATACAGCGCTGGTGGCTGATTCATGTGAGAAACTGCAGAAGCTGGTGACTGAGTTTGGTAAAGTGTGTGAAAGAAGAAAGTTAAGAGTAAATGTGAATAAGCGCAAGGTTATTAGGTACAGTAGGGTTGAGGGTCAAGTCAATTGGGAGGTGAGTTTGAATGGAGAAAAACTGGAGGAAGTGAAGTGTTTTAGATATCTGGGAGTGGATCTGGCAGCGGATGGAAACATGGAAGCGGAAGTGGATCATAGGGTGGGGGAGGGGGCGAAAATTCTGGGAGCCTTGAAGAATGTGTGGAAGTCGAGAACATTATCTCGGAAAGCAAAAATGGGTATGTTTGAAGGAATAGTGGTTCAACAATGTTGTATGGTTGCGAGGCGTGGACTATGGATAGAGTTGTGCGCAGGAGGATGGATGTGCTGGAAATGAGATGTTTGAGGACAATGTGTGGTGTGAGGTGGTTTGATCGAGTAAGTAACGTAAGGGTAAGAGAGATGTGTGGAAATAAAAAGAGCGTGGTTGAGAGAGCAGAAGAGGGTGTTTTGAAATGGTTTGGTCACATGGAGAGAATGAGTGAGGAAAGATTGACCAAGAGGATATATGTGTCGGAGGTGGAGGGAACGAGGAGAAGAGGGAGACCAAACTGGAGGTGGAAAGATGGAGTGAAAAAGATTTTGTGTGATCGGGGCCTGAACATGCAGGAGGGTGAAAGGAGGGCAAGGAATAGAGTGAATTGGAGCGATGTGGTATACCGGGGTTGACGTGCTCTCAGTGGATTGAATCAGGGCATGTGAAGCGTCTGGGGTAAACCATGGAAAGCTGTGTAGGTATGTATATTTGCGTGTGTGGACGTATGTATGTACATGTGTATGGGGGTGGGTTGGGCCATTTCTTTCGTCTGTTTCCTTGCGCTACCTCGCAAACGCGGGAGACAGCGACAAAGCAAAAAAAAAAAAAAAAAAAAAAAATATATATATATATATATATATATATATATATATATATATATATATATATATATATATATATATATATATATATAAGAAAGTGTTGAAAGAGAGAACGTGATCTGGAAAGGCAAAAATGGGATGTTTAGACATTCTATTGTCCAAGAAAATATTATGTGGATGCGAGCCATGAGCTATAGATAAGGCTGTATGGAGAAGGCAGGATGGTTAGGAAATGAGATGTTTGACGACAATATGTAATATGTAGTGTTTTGATGGACTAAGTAATAAAAGGACAAGAGAGATGTGTACTAATAAAAAAGAGTGTTGTTGAGAGAGCTGAAGAGGGTGTGTTGAAATGGTTTGGAGCTGTGCAAAGACTGCGTGAGGAAAGGTAGACAAACAGGATATGTGTGGCAAAAGTGGAGGGAACAAAATGAACGGGGAGACCAAATTGGGGATGGAAGGATGGACTCAAAAAAAAAGTTGAGCGATCAGGGCCTGAATATGCAAGAGGGTGAAAGGCGTGTATAGGACTGAGAGATTTGGAACGATGTGCTATGCAGGGGTTGATATGCTGTCAATGGACTAAATCAGTGCATATGAAGATTTTGGGGTTGGTAAATAGGGAGAGACTGAATGTGAACGAAAGTGGTATTCTTCACCTGCTCCTGGCGCTACCTCACTCACAAGAAAACAGCGATCAAGTATGTAAGAGAAATATCTGCATTTACATATGTTTGTAAGTGTACCTGGAAAGTGGTATGGAAGACTGGTGACTAAGTGGGATGAAGGCATGTGCTGAGCAACGTACTCGAAAGGAACAATGTGGTTTCGGGAGCGGTGGACGATGTGTGGATCGGGTGTGTACGTTAAAGTGTGTGAGAAATGCACAGAGAAACAGAGGAAAATGTATGTGGCATTTGAGGATATGGGAAGGCGTACAATGGGTTGACGGAGATGCCTTGTGAAACGTCTTACGAATATATGGTGTGGAAGGAAAACTACGAGAAGAAATGAGAAGTTTTTATCAAGACTGTTGGGCAAGTGTACGAGTAGGAAGAAAGGAGAGTGACTGGTTCCAAGTGAAGGTGAGTCTGTGGTAGGGGTGTGTGATGTCCCCATGACTGTTTTTATTTACCTATGGCTGGGGTGGTGAGGGAGGTAAATGCGAGAGTCTTGGAGAGAGAAGCGAGTAATGCAGTCTGCAAGGGGTGGGGTGGGGGTGGAAAGTAAGTCGGTTGTTATTTTCTCATGACACAGCACTGGTGGCAGATACGAGTGATAAACTGCAGAAGTTAGTGGCTGAGTTTGGGACAGCGTGTGAAAGAGGGAAGTTGAGAGAGAATGTGGATAAAAACAGGGATGTTAGGCTTAGCAATGCAGAGGAACAGCTAAGTTAGGATGTGAGTTTGAATTGAGAGAATTTGTATACCTGGATGTGGATAGAGCAGCTAATGGATCTCTGAAAGCGGAAGTGAGTCAAATGGTGGGTGAGGGGAGCTATATGGGAGCGCGGAAATGGGCAAGTTTGAAGAAATAGTATTGCCAACCATGTTGCACGGATGAGAGGCATGGGCTATAGATGCGGATGTGCAAAGCAGGTTGGATGTCCTGGAAATTAAATGTTTGAGGATAGCGCTTGGTGTGAGGTGGTCTGATCGAGATGTGTGTTAGTAAGAACAGTGTTGTTTAGAAAGCTGAAGAGGGCGTGTTGAAATGGTTTGGACAAATGGAAAGAATGAAAGAGGAGAGGTTAACAAAGAGGATATATGTGTCAGAAGTGGAAGAGACAAGGAGAAGAGTAAAGCCGAATAGAGAAGAAGGATGAAATGAGAAGTATTCTGAGTGGTTGGGCACTGAACACGCAGGTTAGTGAAATGCGTACATGAGATAGAGTGAATTGGAGCGATGTGTTAAACAGGGGGCATCATGCTGCCATCAGCTTGAACTAAGACACATGATGCAGCCGGGGAAACCATGGAAGGTCTGTTGGGCCTGGTTGTGAATAGGGAGCTGTCGTTTCAGTGCATTACTTATGACAACTAGAGAATAGATATGGGCGACTGAAGCCCTTCTCTGCCCGTTCCTAGTGGTACCTTGCTACCGCAGAAAACGGCGAACAAGTATGAAAGAAGAGAGAATATATATATATATATATATATATATATATATATATATATATATATATATATATATATATATATATATATATATATATATATAAAAACACAATTCCTCTGTCAAAGCTGAAATGAGTTAATGACTTTCACTTGGGACCTTCTCACCCAAAGCCTCTGTGAAAACTGAGCTCAGAGCTCGTGGAAGTGTGGCGAAAAAAAAAGAAGTTAAGGCGGCCCCTCGCTGGAGGATTCTTACAATTTGTTACCAGTTAAGCACTAACTTGCACACGAGGCACCTCACTGCAGGCTGTTCACACAAAGTTACTTTCTCTCTAGGCCATTCGTACCCATTGTGGTGGTGTGGCTGTCGTGGTGTGGTTGTGGTGGTATGTCTGAGGTAGTCTGGTTGTGGTGGTACGTGGTGAAATGGTTGTGGTGGTGTGATGTGGTTGCGTAGCTGTGATGGTGTAGCTGCGACAGTGTAAAACACACACACACACACACACACACACACACACACACACACACACACACACACACGCAGAGAACTCCTTGGAATGAATTTGTACAAGAAAATTCTACAAACCGACATGTTAGCCCACATTACTCTGATACATCTCGTAATTACATTAGACGTTAATGACCTCAATACTGTCATCATATAACTAATATAATTACATCACACGTTAACCACTTTTACCTAAGTATAACAAAATAACGTCTATGAGTATCGACTTAATTGTCTGGATCATGGTTTAACCCCATGGTTAAATCATGACTACGGATATGATTACACGAACTCTGAGTAACATGGCTTGACTTCTAGCATGAACCCACGGTAAAGCCTAAGGTCACAGGTAAGGTCAATATACACGTGGATCGTATCGTCATACTGAGGAGGTTGAGAATGTTTCTTAAAGGATAGAGCAAATTTTTCATTTTTCTTCATATTTTCCAGTTCGTTCTACGGCTTCTATGATCTTGATTCCTTCAGATTCATAGTATGCATTTAGTGTAGGTATATCTTCTTCATTAGTTTCATTTATTCGAAAAAATAAATCGATCATATTTCAAACTTTAAAGTCGGGATAACAGGCGTCTTCGGAGTTTAGTTAAAAGAAAACAAAGCTTTTCATGGTGGATCAATTATTCTGCGCTTGGTACACCGAAGACTAACATATCACCGGAACTCTCACCACAGCTTCGGGGAGAAAGCCTTCCCCATAATAACTGTTCTCACAAGTGTCAAAACTTCCTCTCCTGCATGACGACCCCACGGGTCTCAGAGCTGCAACGATCTTCTTTAAGTCCCTTCCAGCACTCTTGCAAGGTCTGGAACACCAGTTGAAGGACGTCAGCTCTGTGTCCATAGGCAAGACCTGGAGCACCAGTTGCAGAACTTCAGCTCTACAACCCGAGGGAAGACTTGGAACACCAGTTGAAAGACGTCTTGAGGCTAGACCTGGAACACATGTTGAAAGACATCAGCTCAAAGACGTCAGCTCTGTATCTCGAAGCAAGACTTGGAACACCAGTTGAAGGACGTCAGCTCTGTATTCCAAGTCGATTATTTTCTAGCAGATGCAAGAATAATCCTCTTGAGAATACCATATGATCTTCTCCCCCATGAGCTCCTACCTATACAATCAACCCTGAGTATACCTTGCTATAGGGTAATCAAACCATGGGTCAAGGCGTATATATCTTCTTGCCGTCACGAACGACACCCATGCATCTCAGACGTACACGAACAGAGACAGGCTAAGGTTCAACGAATTCCATCGCAGAACAAAAGATTTCGATCCCACGTTCATCGAATTCCCTCGATGAACACTGGGACTACCAAACAACGAAGATCCGAGCGATGCCGCGTTCCAGGCCTTCCCCGTCCCCAGGCCGTCCCCGCCACACAGTGCTCCACCACATTCCAGGGGCCTTCTGCCCGGGGATACAGTAGAGGTGAATAATTTCCACTGGTTCGTTTCCCATCAAAATGCAAGGAATTGACGTTTTTATTTTGTTTCGATTCTATTCCGGGAAAATTTACGATTTAATCCCCTCCTCCACCCAAACCCCTTGCCTTTCTAACTCTGTTGTTGTCGTCCTTCTCTCTCTCTCTCTCTCTCTCTCTCTCTCTCTCTCTCTCTCTCTCTCTCTCTCTCTCTCTCTCTCTCTCTCTCTCTCTCTCTCTCTCTCTCTCTCTCTCTCTCTCTCTCTCATCCGTCATTCTATATAGCTATCTCTCCAACTACTCTATCTCGCCATTTGCCCACGGAGGTGATATACCACAGATTATCACAACTACAGCGAAAGAGATGACAGCAGCACCACTTCATCCCTTCCCAGCATGACCAATCATATCCTCAGAGACAGCATTGAGAAAAGAATTAAATGAATTTGGATATCACTATCTAATTTGGCCCTTCCCACATCCTTGGAAACTCAAACTAACAAAGATAAACCTTACTGAATATATTCGATCGAGTAAGCGCAAAACTAAATACGAGAAACCATGACAGATCGACGCAAGTTGGGTTCAGGGTACACAGCCAGAATACCCCCACAAAAAGAGTCGACAAGTGGGACAATGGAGATGTTTAGGGTCGCTCCACCCCCGCCCATCTCTCGAGGTCTGGTGTATAACATCATGTTTACCTCCTACCCCAAGGACGTGGGTGGTTTTACCTCCTACCCCAAGGATGTGGGTGGGTTTACCTCCTACCCTAAGGACATGAGCGGGTTTACCTCGTTCCCGAAGGACATGGCGGGTTTACCTCCTACCTTAAGGATATGGACGGAATTGCCTCCTTTCCTAAGGACGTGGGCGGGCTTACCTCCTTCCCCAAGGATATGGATAGATTCACCATCTTTCTCAAGGCAATGGGTGTGTTAACCTCCTACTCCAAAGGACGTGGGCGGGTTTACCTCTTTTCCTAATGATATGAACGGGTTTACCTCCTTCCCTAAGGACTGGGTGGGATAAATTCCTACTCCAAGGACATAGGCGGGTTTACCCCTTCCCCCATGGACATGGGAGGGTTTATCCCCCTTCCTTTATGGACATGGGTGGGTTTACCCTGTAACCCAAGAACACAGACTGTATACCACCTACCCAAAGAACACGGGTCGGTGTACCTTCATTCCTAAGGACCTGGGAGGATTTACCTCTTTTCCTAAGGACTTCGGCCGAAGCTTAGATGAAGGTATGAACATTATAGTGTTATCATTTTAGCCTTAAAACGGATAGACTTTGTAACTGAGTCAGTTACAGGTACAGCACATACCAGTAGCATGTCTGAATTGTCGCGGTGAGCAGGTTAGAGACACTCACAGTAACTGTGTTCAATTAACGTAATTACAGAGAACGACGAAATGGATATCACAGTAATTAACATGTAAGGTAAACAGCTCTTTATTACCAGTTCTTAGAGCACATAACGACCGTACGATATTACGTTGACACAATGAAAGCTATGGGATGAATAAATTATTATCAATGGACAATTCCAGCATTATCACTGCGATTATATAACACGATGATTTTTACTATGATAACATAATTACGTTCACAGGAATAATTCAGTATACATTACTTACTTAAATGTAATTACTCCAGGACTGATTTCTAAAAAGCGCTCCTTGTGTTACCCATGCGACTTCCAGGAGCAGGGAAACGTATATATATATATATATATATATATATATATATATATATATATATATATATATATATATATATATATATATATATATATATATATATATATATATATATATACAGTAAAGCAAGGAGTTATCAGATATCGATAGAGGCAAATACTTGACTCAGTTATGACCACAAAGAAGACTTTGTGGAAAAGTTCATGAAAAAAAAAAACGATAGCAGAAAGAAAAGGTGAATATGGAGACGATGATGATGATGAAGAAAAAGGAGCAAAGGATGACGATGGAAAAGAAGGAGAGGTAAATTAAGAGGTAGAAGGCAGAGGAATGAGGAAAAGGAAGAAAAAACGAAGAGAAAGAAGAGGGAGAAGTGATAAGAGCAGTGAATGATAAAAGATAAGACAAAAGCGTTACTCGAGTCCCTAATCGCCAGAACTACTCTAACACACTTGATCTCTTTTCCTTAATACTTAACCTTCCCATCATTGGTATAGTATTGCTACCTTCTGAGGATCTTCCAATCAATCATATTTCCATATCGATTCCCTCTTGAAAGGCCCAAGTGTGGCGTTCTAACAGGAATTAGTGGGTTTTGTTTGCCCAGGTTTTACAACGACTCTCCTTATTGGCTGGAACTTTTCCAGCTGTGCTGAACGTATAGCAGACGGCATCTTGGTTGAGATAGAGTCCTACGTCCATTTTCCAGCTAAATCTTTATTCATCAGTCATAGTTTGATTGCTCTTGCTCTGATGAGTCTCACATCAGGTACAGGCTGTATCAGATGGTAAAAGTCTTCTCTTCTGATTTTCATTCCGTTTTTATTTCCATCTTGAATTAGTGTAAAGCTGTTATTCCCAGAATCAAGCACGTGCTCATAGGAAAGCAAGTAAGCTAGATAGACTTCTCTGGTTCTTAACGAAAGGATCTTCAAAACCTGTAGTTCATCCACCTGTCGTCTTCTACAAAGTAACCAGTCCAAAGCTGAACACTTCAAGATGTTAACCATTCCTGTTTTTTGTTCTTTACACAATGTGTTGCACCATCTTTAAGCAAATTGACTAAAGATGTCCAATGTTTGTGAAGCAGGAAACGTCTGATGCTTTCAAAAATAAACTGAAAATGAATATAAAACATTAAATTGATATCTTATCTGGTGAAGCAAATCTTATAGTGAGAATGATTGAAAAACTGCGTAAAGCTAAATATATATTGGTGTTCAGCAAACAGTGTATTATGAAAATAGAATATCCTACATACTTACAAGAAGGTACATGTGTATCATATGTGTATTATTCTACATACTTACAAGAAGGTACATGTGTATCATATGTGTATTATTCTACATACTTACAAGAAGGTACATGTGTATCATATGTGTATTATTCTACATACTTACAAGAAGGTACATGTGTATCATATGTGTATTATTCTACATACTTACAAGAAGGTACATGTGTATCATATGTGTATTATTCTACATACTTACAAGAAGGTACATGTGTATCATATGTGTATTATTCTACATACTTACAAGAAGGTACATGTGTATCATATGTGTATTATTCTACATACTTACAAGAAGGTACATGTGTATCATATGTGTATTATTATGTATATCCCAGCTGGTGTTACCGGATTCCACACGCATGTACTTACACCACGACTGAAAAGTCGCCTTCGATGAGGTTCTATTATTGGCACTGGACAAAAGGCAGCACAGTCTTGTCAAGGAATTTCTTTCTCCAAGGAAGTCCATCATTTTCATATTCCTTAATGAAGCGCAGTCTCTAAGCAGCAGGAGCCCCATTAAAGGGGCCCTGGGGATATGAAATTAAATCATACTACAGCCTACATCAGGTACCTATTTATAGACCTGCCCAAAGGTAGGATGAACAGCTTGGTTGGCTCATGAGCAGACTGCACTGTGCAGAAGGGGCCTACACGTAATTCATAGTTAGTGTCGCTGGCCACTACACTACGGAAACTTCTTGAATTTCTAAGTGCTTCAACACAACCCTAAGGTAACAGAAACATTTCAAGATAATCTAATCCTTCACTCTACCTCTGAAACTCTATATAATGCATCCGACCAAACCTGCCGCAATCAATCCTGTTCATCCATCCCTTTCTGTCGGCTTTAAGGATGCTTTCCCTCTCTCTGTTCTACATGTATCATTTCGGCCACTAGTCTTGTAATCTGCATCATGGGTCACAACAAGATGCTGCTTCCCATAGTTTCTGTGAAGAAACCAGCTAGATAACTAACCGTTATGATAAGTCCCTCCTCTCATACCATGAAACTGTGAAACTCTGACGCCTTCTCTTCTCTTCCTTCCTTCCTGTAAGCTTTCCACCTTTAAGAGTTGGGTTTACAAATACACGAGGAGCTCAAATTAAATCCCTGGTGTATATTTCTTCCCTGACGCATTATTTTACCTTTCAGCCACGATAGCCGCAATTTAGGGCACGCATTTACCTGTGTCACGAGAGAAGGCATAAAGAGGAGCAAGAAGAATGGAGAAGATACGGAAAAAGAAGTAGCAAAGGATGAGAATATGGGAAAATAAAGAAGAAAACGAGAAGAGAAGGTTGAAGAACAAGCAGACATTAAATATCATGGGCATAGAGAGAGAGAGAGAGAGAGAGAGAGAGAGAGAGAGAGAGAGAGAGAGAGAGAGAGAGAGAGAGAGAGTTATAGGAGGGTGCTGGTGAGGCTGAGGGAGACATTCCTGAGGGAATCAGTATGGAAATGTTGGGTAAGAGGCTCCTGAGGATGGCCCCGCTGAATTAGAGGCGTTAGGAGAGGGCTGCAGAGGAACGTAGTAAGCAAGCCACGCTGCTGATGTGTATATATGTACCTGAGAGAGAGAGAGAGAGAGAGAGAGAGAGAGAGAGAGAGAGAGAGAGAGAGAGAGAGAGAGAGAGAGAGAGAGAGAGAGAGTAACATCCATCTGGGCTCCAGGCCGCCGCCACCTTATCCTTGTCATAACTTGAGCTGCCAGCGGGGATCAGGAAGGATAGTGGTGGATCGGTGTTATTCCCATCTGCATCTTCCATGTTTTTCATCTCCTTCCTTCACCCAAGAGTCGTTCTGTTCTTTTGATTCTCATAATTACTTTCGTATGTTATGATAATTCTCCCATCTATCCCACCGACTCATTTAACTTTATGTGTCCATGTTATAGCTTGTAATTTCTCTCTTATTCGTCTCTTCTTTCCTGGTTTTATCATTTTATTAAGCTCATCCGCTCTATTGGTTTCTGCCTGCTACTTGTTATATATCCTGAATCTTTCCAGTGTTAAACTGATTTTGATTTATGGTGCAACTGTCTTCATTTTGTCTCTAAGTTACTCCAACATATTCCTAAATACACGCTTATCATAAATGCATACTCATATATATATATATATATATATATATATATATATATATATATATATATATATATATATATATATATATATATATGTATATATATATATATATTCCTTGGGATAGGGGATTAAGAATACTTCCCACGTATTCCCTGCGTGTCGTAGAAGGCGACTAAAAGGGGAGGGAGCGGGGGGCTGGAAATCTTCCCCTCTCGTTTTTTTTTTAATTTTCCAAAAGAACAGAGGGGGCCAGGTGAGGATATTCCAAAAAAGGCCCAGTCCTCTGTCCTTAACGCTACCTCGCTAACGCGGGAAATGGCGAATAGTTTAAAAGAAAAGAAAGAAAAAGAAAATACTTGGTGCGCGTTCATATGCACTTTATTCGTATTCATATACCTCCGCGTTGTACAGTTAGGTTCGGTAAAACGCTATCAGCTGGCTATGTGCGCCTGTTCGGAAACAACCAAGTATAGACCCCGTTGCTCACCATTGTGAGACGAAGGGTATTCGAGTACTTAATATATATATATATATATATATATATATATATATATATATATATATATATATATACGCACGTGTGTGTGTGTGTGTTTGTGTTACTTGATGTACTTATTCCAAGAGGAAAGATTAATGTGATAATCCTCAGGGCAGATGAGGATCATATCGGGCTGGTCACCGTCTGGGACCTATAGACACGTCCAGGTTGGTCTGATCCCTCAGTATTGCCAGGGTCGACTTGTCCTGCAGATGATTCACTTTGTCCACACAGCGGCTGTGGTGCCTTGCGGTGGTGTGCCATACACTGCCCGACACCACAGTGAGGAGGACGACTGGTTGAGGGCTGATCAACAGGGTTGACTGCCGTACACAGTGGTCATGACAGAAGCATTGCCGCGCCACCTAGAGGCAGGTAGACTCAGCCCAGATGAGTCTATGGTCTGGGAAGCCAACGCTATTCTCTACTGATCTTCAAATCGGTTGTTTACGTCTGATCTCCATGAATCATCCATTGTTCTGTAACACCCCCCCCCCCTCTCTCTCTCTCTCTCTCTCTCTCTCTCTCTCTCTCTCTCTCTCTCTCTCTCTCTCTCTCTCTCTATACGTATGTATCCTCTCAATTTGTTCTTCTCCCTATCAATTAATCCTTCCCTCTCCCTCATCACGCATCATTATCTCTCTCTCTCTCTCTCTCTCTCTCTCTCTCTCTCTCTCTCTCTCTCTCTCTCTCTCTCTCTCTCTCTCTCTCTCTCTCTCTCTCTCTCTCTCTCTCTCTCTCTCTCTCTCTCTCTCTCTCTCTCTCTCTCTCTCTTCCCCTCACACATTCCTTCTACCTCTTCACATCAGCTCACGCTCGTCCGCCCCCCTCTGTGTGTATCTCTCCCCACCGTCCATCCTCCTCAGTTACATTCCAATTAGTACCTCGTTCCCCTTCTCCGCCTCGCCCGCTCTACCTCATGAGCCTCACCCTGTCCTCATCACATGTGACTTATACACCTTATCTTTGCTAACTCCTCACTGTTGCCCTACTTCTTCTCCTATTTCATCTTTGCCAGCCCTTACTGTTAACAACGCCTCCTGCCTCATCTTTGCTGTCGCTAACTGCCGCTTCCTCTGCCACACCCATGCCAGGCCTCACCGTCAACCCCTTACCTCCTCATTTATGCTATCCCTCACAATCACCATTATTGTCTCATCCTCGCCAGCCCTCACTGCCATGTCATACCCTTCCTATCTTATCTTTGCCAGTCATCGTTGCCGCACCCTCCCCCTGCCTCACCCTTGCCAGCCTCAGTACCACCCTACCCCCTCCCTACCTCACCCTTGCTATTCCCAAGTGCCAGGCCACCTCCTCCCTTTGCTATCAAGCCGAAGTTAGCCAGTGTAATCACCATTTGTCTCAGTGTGTGGTGGAGCCTCTGTGCTCTGTCCTCCACACTTGTTTTGGTTCAGTGTCCTGGAATTATGATCTGTCTCCAGATGGATGACCCGCCTCGTCTTGACCTGCTCTCCCTACTCTCCACTCTCTTCTCTCTCATTCTTCCTTCTCTTTCTCCTTCTTTCCTTCTTTCTTTCTTTCTTTCTTTCTTTCTTTCTTTCTTTCTTTCTTCTTCTTCTTCTTCTTCTTCTTCTTCTTCTTCTTCTTCTTCTATTATCCATCCTTTCTAACCTTTCTCATGCTTTTCCTCACTTTATCCCTTTGTCCATCCTTCTTCTAACAATCCCATCTCACGCTCCATCTCTATCATCCATCCTCACTTCTCTTCTAAAACGTCTCTATTTCCTCGTGATTTTCTTCCTTATTATTTTCATCAGCCTCAATGCTGAGCTGGACGCTTCGGCTTTGTTAGGTCCCTGATTATCCACTGCTGCGCTGGCCACTCCTCCTCCTCCATTGTTTATGTACGATGGCCTCTTGCCGGGTTATCGCTATGTTGTACATCTCCCTTTATTTGTATATAAGAGTTCTTTATTGTGCTATAGCTATGTTATGAACCTTCCTCCCATAATGGCCCCTTACCAAATAATAGCTATGTTATGTACCTTCCTCTGTTAACCTTTATCATCGTCTTCTGGTTATGTTGTGTCTTCTTTACCTGGCGGAGCTGATGGCTAGTTTCTAGGTCAGTGCGTTCTCTCTCGCTCTCGTCTCTTCATTTATTTTCTACCTACCAATGTAGGCACAAACAGTAATGGACAGAGACATATATCTATCTGTGTCCCGCAAACTAAGGGGTGGGGACGGGGGGGGGGGGGGGGATGAGGATTTCATTCCAAAGAAAACTTACAACAAAAGATGCAAAAGAAAACTGACAAAAAGGAATGTCCGTGGACAGATGGCAGGCGTCCTCTGGGGAGAGATAAAGGTGAGAGTGATGCCACCAACTGGACAGCAACTTCATCTCGCTGACGCACACCAGATTTACTCGAAAAATAGTGAAATCCTTAAAAGGTGTCGCAAAGTCATTGTTCTTCTTGCCTGTTATCTGTGTATCGTCCTGTGCACTTTGTTCACACACACACACACACACACACACATTATATATATATATCTATATATATATATATATATATATATATATATATATATATATATATATATATATATATATATATATATATATATATATATAAATAATATTGTCATAGATAGCACAGAAACAATAATTCATTTACGATCGTTGGGTAAATATGTTTCTTGCAAAGTAAATACAGAACTGACTCTTGCGTCATGATGGTGATTTATTCAAAACTCTTGTGTGATTCGTTAATACATATGTTTGTCCAGCCAGACTTATAGGAATAACAGACATCGAGTCGTGAGAATAATCCGAATTGTGATTCAGCTGAGGGCAGAGACCCTGCTCGCTGCAGGGTCTTGCAGATATACGTCAAACGTTGATGTTGGGTCGAGGGAAGTAGAGTGCGTCGCAGTAGCTTGGGGTCAGGGAGGCTTAGATGCATATCGGAGCGTGGCGCTCTGGTCATATACAAAACTAGAGTGCGTTGCTGACGAATGGGATACCTTGGGTAACGGAGATCAGATGAGTGTGTCATCAAGCGTTGTGCCTGAGTCTTGGCACGCCAAGCACTCCTGGCGGGTCATGGAGGCTGGGACTCACGAGGATTTAGGAGAAGAATTTAGACTAAATGCGACATATGAACGCGGCCATATATCCTGTAAAGCCTCGCAGGATATCAGGGCGATCTCAACCAAATTTGCTCCTTATCTTGAGGAACCGTCGTGGAATGTCCTCAGGCTTCTGTGTCCCAGGAAATCTAGCACTTGAAAATTTATTGGATAACTTTGTATGTTGCAGGTGACGCGCGCGCGCGTCTTTGTGTGTGTGTGTGTGTGTGTGTGTGTGTGTTTATACGTGTG
>NC_092224.1:100490882-100638382 GCF_036320965.1 Panulirus ornatus | reverse complement strand
CAGTAGGGTTGAGGGTCAAGTCAATTGGGAGGTGAGTTTGAATGGTGAAAAACTGGAGGAAGTGAAGTGTTTTAGATATCTGGGAGTGGATCTGTCAGCGGATGGAACCATGGAAGCGGAAGTGGATCATAGGGTGGGGGAGGGGGCGAAAATTTTGGGAGCCTTGAAAAATGTGTGGAAGTCGAGAACATTATCCCGGAAAGCAAAAATGGGTATGTTTGAAGGAATAGTAGTTCCAACAATGTTGTATGGTTGCGAGGCGTGGGCTATGGATAGAGTTGTGCGCAGGAGGATGGATGTGCTGGAAATGAGATGTTTGAGGACAATGTGTGGTGTGAGGTGGTTTGATCGAGTAAGTAACGTAAGGGTAAGAGAGATGTGTGGAAATAAAAAGAGCGTGGTTGAGAGAGCAGAAGAGGGTGTTTTAAAATGGTTTGGGCACATGGAGAGAATGAGTGAGGAAAGATTGACCAAGAGGATATATGTGTCGGAGGTGGAGGGAACGAGGAGAAGAGGGAGACCAAATTGGAGGTGGAAAGATGGAGTGAAAAAGATTTTGTGTGATCGGGGCCTGAACATGCAGGAGGGTGAAAGGAGGGCAAGGAATAGAGTGAATTGGAGCGATGTGGTATACAGGGGTTGACGTGCTGTCAGTGGATTGAATCAAGGCATGTGAAGCGTCCGGGGTAAACCATGGAAAGCTGTGTAGGTATGTATATTTGTGTGTGTGGACGTGTGTATGTACATGTGTATGGGGGGGGTTGGGCCATTTCTTTCGTCTGTTTCCTTGCGCTACCTCGCAAACGCGGGAGACAGCGACAAAGTATAAAAAAAAAAAAAAAAAAAAATATATATATATATATATATATATATATATATATATATTTTTTTTTTTTTTTTTGCCGCTGTCTCCCGCGTTTGCGAGGTAGCGCAAGGAAACAGACGAAAGAAATGGCCCAACCCACCCCCATACACATGTACATACATACGTCCACACACGCAAATACACATACCTACACAGCTTTCCATGGTTTACCCCAGACGCTTCACATGCCTTGATTCAATCCACTGACAGCACGTCAACCCCGGTATACCACATCGCTCCAATTCACTCTATTCTTTGCCCTCCTTTCACCCTCCTGCATGTTCAGGCCCCGATCACACAAAATCTTTTTCACTCCATCTTTCCACCTCCAATTTGGTCTCCCTCTTCTCCTCGTTCCCTCCACCTCCGACACATATATTCTCTTGGTCAATCTTTCCTCACTCATTCTCTCCATGTGCCCGAACCATTTCAAAACACCCTCTTCTGCTCTCTCAACCACGCTCTTTTTATTTCCACACATCTCTCGTACCCTTACGTTACTTACTCGATCAAACCACCTCACACCACACATTGTCCTCAAACATCTCATTTCCAGCACATCTATCCTCCTGCGCACAACTCTATCCATAGCCCACGCCTCGCAACCATACAACATTGTTGGAACCACTATTCCTTCAAACATACCCATTTTTGCTTTCCGAGATAATGTTCTCGACTTCCACACATTTTTCAAGGCTCCCAGAATTTTCGCCCACCCTATGATCCACTTCCGCTTCCATGGTTCCATCCGCTGCCAGATCCACTCCCAGATATCTAAAACACTTCACTTCCTCCAGTTTTTCTCCATTCAAACTCACCTCCCAATTGACTTGACCCTCAACCCTACTGTACCTAATAACCTTGCTCTTATTCACATTTACTCTTAACTTTCTTCTTTCACACACTTTACCAAACTCAGACACCAGCTTCTGCAGTTTCTCACATGAATCAGCCACCAGCGCTGTATCATCAGCGAACAACAACTGACTCACTTCCCAAGCTCTCTCATCCCCAACAGACTTCATACTTGCCCCTCTTTCCAAAACTCTTGCATTCACCTCCCTAACAACCCCATCCATAAACAAATTAAACAACCATGGAGACATCACACACCCCTGCCGCAAACCTACATTCACTGAGAACCAATCACTTTCCTCTCTTCCTACACGTACACATGCCTTACATCCTCGATAAAAACTTTTCACTGCTTCTAACAACTTGCCTCCCACACCATATATTCTTAATACCTTCCACAGAGCATCTCTATCAACTCTATCATATGCCCTCTCCAGATCCATAAATGCTACATACAAATCCATTTGCTTTTCTAAGTATTTCTCACATACATTCTTCAAAGCAAACACCTGATCCACACATCCTCTACCACTTCTGAAACCATACTGCTCTTCCCCAATCTGATGCTCTGTACATGCCTTCACCCTCTCAATCAATACCCTCCCATATGATTTACCAGGAATACTCAACAAACTTATACCTCTGTAATTTGAGCACTCACTCTTATCCCCTTTGCCTTTGTACAATGGCACTATGCACGCATTCCGCCAATCCTCAGGCACCTCACCATGAGTCATACATACATTAAATAACCTTACCAACCAGTCAACAATACAGTCACCCCCTTTTTTAATAAATTCCACTGCAATACCATCCAAACCTGCTGCCTTCCGGCTTTCATCTTCCGCAAAGCTTTTACTACCTCTTCTCTGTTTACCAAATCATTTTCCCTAACCCTCTCACTTTGCACACCACCTCGACCAAAACACCCTATATCTGCCACTCTATCATCAAACACATTCAACAAACCTTCAAAATACTCATTCCATCTCCTTCTCACATCACCACTACTTGTTATCACCTCCCCATTTGCGCCCTTCACTGAAGTTCCCATTTGCTCCCTTGTCTTACGCACTTTATATATATATATATATATATATATATATATATATATATATATATATATATATATATATATATATATATATATATATATATATATATATTTTATCCCTGGGGATGGGGGAGAAAGAATACTACCCACGTATTCCCTGCGTGTCGTAGAAGGCGACTAAAAGGGGAGGGAGCGGGGGGCTGGAAATCTTCCCCTCTCGTTTTTTTTTTAACTTTCCAAAACAAGGAACAGAGAAGGGGGCCAGGTGAGGATATTCCCTCCAGGGCCCAGTCCTCTGTTCTTAACGCTACCTCGCTAACGCGGGAAATGGCGAATAGTTTGAAAGAAAGAAAATATATATATATATATATATATATATATATATATATATATATATATATATATATATATATATATATATATATATATATATGGAAGGTATTAAGAATATATGGTGTGGGAGGCAAGTTGTTAGAAGCAGTGAAAAGTTTTTATCGAGGATGTAAGGCATGTGTACGTGTAGGAAGAGAGGAAAGTGATTGGTTCTCAGTGAATGTAGGTTTGCGGCAGGGGTGTGTGATGTCTCCATGGTTGTTTAATTTGTTTATGGATGGGGTTGTTAGGGAGGTAAATGCAAGAGTCCTGGAAAGAGGGGCAAGTATGAAGTCTGTTGGGGATGAGAGAGCTTGGGAAGTGAGTCAGTTGTTGTTCGCTGATGATACAGCGCTGGTGGCTGATTCATGTGAGAAACTGCAGAAGCTGGTGACTGAGTTTGGTAAAGTGTGTGGAAGAAGAAAGTTAAGAGTAAATGTGAATAAGAGCAAGGTTATTAGGTACAGTAGGGTTGAGGGTCAGGTCAATTGGGAGGTGAGTTTGAATGGAGAAAAACTGGAGGAAGTGAAGTGTTTTAGATATCTGGGAGTGGATCTGTCAGCGGATGGAACCATGGAAGCGGAAGTGGATCATAGGGTGGGGGAGGGGGCGAAAATTTTGGGAGCCTTGAAAAATGTGTGGAAGTCGAGAACATTATCTCGGAAAGCAAAAATGGGTATGTTTGAAGGAATAGTGGTTCCAACAATGTTGTATGGTTGCGAGGCGTGGGCTATGGATAGAGTTGTGCGCAGGAGGATGGATGTGCTGGAAATGAGATGTTTGAGGACAATGTGTGGTGTGAGGTGGTTTGATCGAGTAAGTAACGTAAGGGTAAGAGAGATGTGTGGAAATAAAAAGAGCGTGGTTGAGAGAGCAGAAGAGGGTGTTTTGAAATGGTTTGGGCACATGGAGAGAATGAGTGAGGAAAGATTGACCAAGAGGATATATGTGTCGGAGGTGGAGGGAACGAGGAGAAGAGGGAGACCAAATTGGAGGTGGAAAGATGGAGTGAAAAAGATTTTGTGTGATCGGGGCCTGAACATGCAGGAGGGTGAAAGGAGGGCAAGGAATAGAGTGAATTGGAGCGATGTGGTATACAGGGGTTGACGTGCTGTCAGTGGATTGAATCAAGGCATGTGAAGCGTCTGGGGTAAACCATGGAAAGCTGTGTAGGTATGTATATTTGCGTGTGTGGACGTGTGTATGTACGTGTGTATGGGGGTTGGGCCATTTCTTTCGTCTGTTTCCTCGCGCTACCTCGCAAACGCGGGAGACAGCGACAAAGTATAAAAAAAAAAAAAAAAAAAAAAATATATATATATATATTCTTTTTTTCAAACCATTCGCCATTTCCCGCATTAGCAAGGTAGCGCCAAGAACAGAGGACCGGGCCTCTGAGGGAACATCCTCACTTAGCCTTGTTCTCTGTTCCTTCCTTTGGAAAATTAAAAAAAAACAAGAGGGGAGGATTTCCAGCCCCCCGCTCCCTCCCCTATCCCCAGGGATAATATATATATATATATATATATATATATATATATATATATATATATATATATATATATATATATATATATATATATATATATATATATATATATATATATAAACGTAATTCCTTCTTCTGACTGTCCAAGGTAACGTCAGGAACAAACGAACAACCTCATTTGCACACATCCACCCTCAGGCTTCTATGTCTGATGCACTGACCCAGACACTACCATTCCCAGCTGAGCCCAGCAGACTACTCCGAGGTTTACCTTGTCCTCTACAGACGTCATGGTACAGACCACTAACAGACCGCATGTAGTGATCATTTATTCTCTGATCTCACTTAAGAGTGGAGGAGTTTCTAGTGCCTTCCTGGATGAATCCATCACCCACCACTGCTGCTTCCTTCAGCTTTCCCGCCTACGAAAGGAATCTTTGACAAGAATTTCCCACTAAAAGAGACAAATAAAGACATTACCTTTATGTTGTGTGATCTATACAGGAGGTTAAGAGTAAATAATTGCATTGACGGTGAGAGGTTAGAGAAGGCAAGTCAGCAGGATGAACGTATGAGAGAGCAGTAGGCTAGATTACCACGAAGACTGTGGTGAAGAAGCAGTGATGACTGGTTGGAGTAGGCACCATAGAGACTAGGTTGGTGTCTCTGGTAGAGGATAGAGGTACCTCCTAGACAGTTAGGAAGTTAACCTAAAGTGGGAGTTGAAGCTATTGAGTTACCGACTTAGAATAGTTTTAGTGTATTCAAAGGCGAGATACAAGTAGATCCTGATACCATTCTGGTCTGAGACATCCTCGTAAGACGTCAGTACTAGGATTCTACGTTAAGAATACTAAGACGAAAAGTTTTTGCTTTCCTGCGGTCCAAGATAGACGAGATTCTAGGGGAGTTTGACGACATTGTTGCAATCATTTCCAGGGAAACAACGTTGATTTAAAAGGCATGGACCAGTGATGCGGTCTGCAGCAGATTGGAAAAAATTGTAAGGTAGGTATAATGCTTCCATTAGTAAGTTCAGAGAAAGCCATAGAATGGTAGTTATATCACAACTAACCGCCAGATCTGACGTGGATTCGTGCACTCTGAGTAGAATGTTGAGTATAAAGAGTGTAGCTGAGTCTCTCTGTAAGAAGGAAGAAAATTGTTTAATAAGAATCTGTGGAACAAATTTGGCGGCGACAGAAGCTTTTATGGCAGAGAAGACATCCATCGGGACAGAATAGGGAAAACCTACCTTGGCAGAGTTTTAGACGAGAAAACTAAGTTAGATACAAATAAAACTACATCAGTCGGAAACCCGGGATAGCATAGCAGGAAACCTCGCCAAGAGTACCAGGAAAAGTTGGGTCAGACGAAGGTAATTGACTGGGTTTAAGGTAGATGGGATACCACACCACCTCCGCACTCAGGTCAAGTGGCGGTGATCAGGTGATATATGACCTCGTTTAGGCACAAACTAACTTGGTCAACCAGACCTCAACAACCAAGCTTGGGTGAACATGATTCCCTCCCTCCCTCACTCCATACATACATACATACATACATACATACATACATACATACATACATGTATCGCTAATGGTTTAAACTTTTAGACTGGGTCTAGACAACTGGTTCCCAAGGCCCTCGTAAATTACAGAGTACAATTAGCTTAATGTACATGAGTTCTAGGAGCATGATGTCAAAACAGAATGAAATGACTATATTCATTTTCACTGAAAAAAATCAAGTATATTACACAACCAGAAACGCTAATAAATTTGAAGTACAAACGTCCGTCCCAGTAGTAACATCACCTGAATATAAATAAATCATCAAAATCCATTTGCACGAGGCAGTAAGAGGTGGCTTGATTTATAATGATAATTGCCTGGGTGCAGTCTACTTTGGAAGACGAGATAAAAGAAAATGGTTGCAACTATATCTACGCTTATATAAACCTACGCTCTGGTGTCATATAAAGACCTTCAGATCAAAAAGAAAAAATGGAATACTACAATATATGAAAAAATGTCAGCAGTAAATAAGACAAACTGTAGGTGACTTTAACAACCTTAATGTAAACTGGAATACCCTGATGTGTGATCAGGAGGGAGACTGATTCATCAGGTGACCAGCTAGTTCAAACCATTACTCGAGGAAACAACATTATCAACCTAGTCCTCACCTCCGAGAACGAGAAGATTAACTCCAGCAATGTAGGTGAGGCTACGTCAAACTAACCACAATGGTTATCAGGAGAAAAACAGTGACAAGACTTGAAACTGGAGATGACAAAGTCTTCATCCCGAGTTAGAGAAAAGTGAGTTTAGAAGGATAGAGGAACGAATTGGCAACAGTAACAATACAAATCTGGATCTTAAATTTGAGGAAATGTGGAGTTCTCAAAACTAATTTCTTGATGAAAATGAAAATTTGCAAAGCAAAATGACAAGAATCAGTGTAAACTCAAAACCAAAGTGAATAACTAAGAAGCTAAGACATCCGTCGTAAGAATAGCAATAAGAAATTCAACTTACTCGAAAACATCGTCGAGTCGCCAAGAATTCACAAGAATATAGAGGAAACGTAAAGGACCACAACACGAAGTACTTCATACGTGAAGATGAAAAAAATGATTCAAATGTTAAAAAGAAAAATCCCAAGGAACTCACCAAATAACTGAGAAGACGAAAATATACAAGAAACAGTAAGAAAACTGATAAACATACACGGGAAAATAAGCGATTGCAAGAAAGAATTGATCCTCCTACTAACCACTTCTTTCAATTCTGGGTTTACAAAGATAATTCATGCCTTCCTCAGGGTGGAGAGATCTTTCAGATCCCATGTTGATATGATAAAGAAACTGAATTACTGAAAACTGAAACTGCCGACTGCCAAAACAAGAGAGGTGGGTTGCCACAGGTTCGGTTCTTGGTTCCATTATTTTTGTGATGTACATAAATGATCATGAAATGGTCGTCAGATCTGACTTCTTAAACTACAAATGACAGAAATAATGAAATCTTTAAGAAATTAGCAAACTTTCAAGAAAACGAAAAATGAAATTTAGCAAACAAAAATATATATTCATATACTTTGAAGATAAGATCGTCAAAATATGACTATAAACTACAAGAAAACCAGCAGTTCGAAGTAAAGAATCTTGGAGTTGCCAGCAACAGTCTGAAGTCCACTAAATATCATACAGCAGGAAGCAGGAAAAGATATGTATGTTAGGTTGTATAGCTGGGTGAGGAACATCGACCTCGAAACACCAGTAAGACTACATACTGAATATGTAGTTCAGGTCTGGTCCTTGAACAACAAAATGGATTTCTCCTACGATTTCTCCTACCGAAAATGTATTCCATGGTGATGTGCGACAAGTCGTCAAAATTGTGAATAGATTCTACATTCGAAATCATGAAACTATTCCTATAGTGTAGTTCTGTGTTTTGTGTAGCACAGTGAAGCACAGTGTAGTAAGTCAGTAGAGATAAGTATTCCATTTCATTCCTTCCTGTAAAATTCCACGCTCGCTTTGCTTCAGCGATGCTGGATTTTTTTTTCATTCTTCCGCCTGCTGGTGGTTCGTGCCGGAAGGTAGAGAGAGAGAGAGAGAGAGAGAGAGAGAGAGAGAGAGAGAGAGAGAGAGAGAGAGAGAGAGAGAGAGAGAGAGAGAGAGGTTTCATGCTCCTCTATCTATCTTAACTTCAGCTTTCCCAGGATTGGTGTAGAAACGTGCAGGTAACCTTGGCATGGACCAGCAGTACTTTTTATATTTCCTACATATTCCTATGTGTACGCCATATCAATATAAGTAACTGGGTTGCAATATCATCTCTGAGGATCACATTAATGAAAATTCTTTAAACAGAAAGATGATGAGAGAAACCTCGATGCTTCTGATACTTTTTTGATGAGGTAGACGTATACCTGAGGAGATCAATGGAGAGACAAGATAACAAGTACTAAGATGTCTCGAGATCGAGGTATGACGGTGCACGAACCTGCGTAGAGTAAGGCAAGTTGAACGTATCCATCAACAAGGTTTAGATACGAAGGTATTGTTCTATCATCTCGTCCGTATTGCTTTATGGCCTGATGTAGTGTACCAGATGGGTGTGGAAGAGAGAGAGAGAGAGAGAGAGAGAGAGAGAGAGAGAGAGAGAGAGAGAGAGAGAGAGAGAGAGAGAGAGAGAGACGATGCAAGCACAGGGGCAGGAAGTTCTTAGGGGCTGCGGTCGGCGGCAGGGCAGGGGTAAAAGGAAAGTTGGCAGAATTTTGACAGGTGTTGGGAAACGAGGTGAGTTTCTCTGTGTGTGTGTGTGTGTGTGTGTGTGTGTGTGTGTGTGTGTGTGTCGGAGTCGCTGCATTGGCGGAGGAGGATTTGGAAGGAGGATGGAAAAGATCAATGGAGAAGGAGATGAAAGAGAGAGAGAGAGAGAGAGAGAGAGAGAGAGAGAGAGAGAGAGAGAGAGAGAGAGAGAGAGAGAGAGAGAGAGAGAGAGAGAGAGAGAGAGAGAGAGTACCTGTTTACGAGCAACTTCGACGAAATTTTGCCAGAAATACTGCTGGATTAACAAGAAAAAAAATCGTCCAGTGATGGCTAGGCAACAGAAAAATCTATAAATTCCTAAAAAAAAAAAAAGAAAAATCTTTCCAAATATCACAGGACAGAAGGAGGAATGAAACAGAGGAATAAATTAGCCTAACTTGGGATGGATTAGTTAGTGAGACGCGCACTATGCACCATGAGGCGTCACGATGGGATCTGGGACACGAGGGAAGAGTTTGATCTCTTATACTGACGCCTATATGACATTAGGGACTAACCTCCTACGTCTGAGACTGCTGTGTTGAAGCCTTTATAACATTATCTCTCTCTCTCTCTCTCTCTCTCTCTCTCTCTCTCTCTCTCTCTCTCTCTCTCTCTGAGGCTAATAAAGCTTATCAGTTCTACCCAATAGAACCAATTATTACGAGGATCCTCCTAATGAAAACGACGAGTGAGTCCGAATCCCAACAATAACGAAAACGGTCATTGTACCTTAACTATCCGCGAAAACGAGGATTGTGATGAAACCCCACAATGACAAACGGTGATTGTGTGTAATACCACAGTGAAAACGGTGATTGTATATAACTCTCGCGGTCGCAGTGAAAACGGTGATTGTACCGAAATCATGCCATAAAAACGGGGTTTCTGGCGGACCCTGACTTCGGAAACGGTGATCATAATAAAATCTCTCCATGAAAACAGTGATTGCACTGAAACCTCTCCATGAAAACAGTGATTGCACTGAAACCTCTCCATGAAAACGGTGATTGCACTGAAACCTCTCCATGAAAACGGTGATTGCACTGAACCTCTCCATGAAAACGGTGATTGCACTGAACCTCTCCATGAAAACGGTGATTCGTGAATGAAAACTATTGATTAGCCTGACGGTAGTGAGGGACTCTCTGGGAAGGAATATATATATATATATATATATATATATATATATATATATATATATATATATATATATATATATATATATATATATAGATCCCTGACGATAAACACATGTAAACAGTAGGTTTGAGGAAGTCTGTGGATTCTATAAAAGATATTTAGCACAGGCGTCATTCCCATGCATGAAATGCATTTATACATCAATACCATTTGCATGTGAGGGCTATATCCTCATACATTTTTGGAAAAGTTTGATGAATTCTATCGAATCTTCATATGAACTATGAAATATTTTATGCGCAAATGCGCGTACTATAGTCGAAATGTATCAGCTGTAAATTATGCGACAGAATTGCAAAGCAGAGCAGCGTTAGTACACCACGATGGTTACGACCCTCCAGTGTAATGTTACGACCACTAACATCGGACGAACGCTGCTCAGGTTCACTAGCTACAACATCGTGCTCAAAGGTCGTCGTACCATCGTGTTCAAGGCTCGTGCTCAAGAGTCGTACCGTCATGTCCACGAGTCATTCCATTATGCTCAAGGATCGTACCGACGCATTCAATGGTCGTACCATCATGCTCAAGGGTCGTACTGTTGTGATCAAGGAGTCGTTTCATCTTGCTCAAGGGTCGTGCCGTCATGCTCAAGGGTCTTCGAGTCGCGCTCAAGGGTCATGCTTGGCCTGACTGTTCTGCTAGCCACCCAGAGGTCAGTAGCGTTCCTCCAGTCATCAGGTCACACGCTACACTTCATCCGGGAACTGACATCCAACGGCGGGGGAAACTTATTTACAATTAGACAAACACACACACCAACACACACGGACGATGTGAGGCAAACACTCGTCTCCCCCTTCTGTTCCTCTGCTCTAATAATGAAGGTAAACAGTTTTGTGTATACCAGCTTTTCCTGGAGAGTTCGTAGCGGCACTACAGTCTATTCCGAGGTCAACAAATACAGCCATATCTACTACCTGCCTCGTTGTGCCGTCAGGCCCTACTGTACCGACTTCGTCTTCCATTGTGTTTCAGAAACTCTATGAGCTCCTTTGTTTTCGTAGGACCAACAACATAAAATACAGTATTCTAAATGTTTGAATAAAATGGAGTTTTTCAGCCTATGTATTGAACTTTCTTTTATTTTTCGAGTTTTTTCATGAAAAAGAGATTAAATTCTGTTTACCCTATTAGTCAGTTTCTTCTTTATAGCCTTTTTTAATATCCTTACATGTTAATCTTCCTGTTCCAAATATCCTTTTTGATATTGGCATGTAGGTCAAACAACTAATTATGTATCATTATGTTAATTGAGGGAGTATATTTATGGTGTCGTTTGAACCCAAAATAACGCACCAAAAGGTTTCATAAAATTGCCCAACGCCATTCATAAAACGTGAATAAATTTGTCCCACTGGACGTTGTGTATTTTGCAATCAGTGCAGAGATAATTTGCAAATTAATATTTTACCATTGGTTGGCATTCTGTTGTACCGCTGGCCCGCCAGGCGACCAGTTGGTGACGCTTAGTGATCCCTGCCTCGCAGGGAGGGATGATCTCTGGTGGTACACGAAGCGAGAATTACGTAGAAAGAGAGAGAGAGAGAGAGAGAGAGAGAGAGAGAGAGAGAGAGAGAGAGAGAGAGAGAGAGAGAGAGAGAGAGAGATCGTACGAGTTCTTAACGACGAAATTTTGCCAGAAGGCAGGATTACCACTGCAGGAAAATATAGTTAGAATGAACGAGTGATGTAAGTTACGTGTTGTTTAGTATATATATATATATATATATATATATATATATATATATATATATATATATATATATATATATATATATATATATATATATATGGATATGTATGTGGCATTTATGGATCCGGAGAAGGTGTATGATAAGGTTGATAGATATGCTTTATGGAAGGTCTTAATGGTATATAGTGTGGGAGGTAAGTTGCTAGAAGCAGTGAGAACTTTTTTTCAAGGATATAAGTCATTTGTACGAGCAGAAAGAGAGGAGAGTGAATGGTTCCCAGTGAAGGTCTAATTGCGGCAGGGGTCTGATGTTCCCATGGCTGTTCAATTTGTTTACGGATTGGGTGTTTAGGGAGATAAATGCAAGAGTCTTTGGAGAGAGGGGCAAGTATGTAGTCTGTTGGGGATGAGAGGGCTTGCAAAGTGAGTCAGTTGTTGTTCGCCGTTGATACAGCTCTGGTGGCTGATTTGAGTGAGAAACTGCAGAAGTTGATGACTGAGTATGGAAGTGTGTGGAAGGAGAAACTTGAGAGTAAATGTGAATAAAAGCAAGGACGTAAGTTTGAATGGAGGAAATTGCAGGTAGTAAAGTGTTATCGATATCTGGGAGTGGACTTGGCAGCGAATGGAACCATGGAAGCGGAAGTGAGTCATAGGGTGGGGGAGGGGGCGAAGGTTCAGGGAGCGATGAAGAATGTCTAGAAAGAGAGAACGTTATCTAGGAGAGCAAAAATGGGTATGTTTGAAGGAATAGTGGCTCCAACAATGTTATATGGTTGCGAGGCATGGACCATAGATAGGGTTGTGCGGAGGAGGGTGGATGTGTTGGAAATGGTGTTGGATGTGGTTTGATCGAGTAAGCAATGAAATGGTAAGAGAGATGTGTGGTAATAAAAAGAGTGTATGTTGAAATGGTTTGGACATGTGGAGAGATGAGTGAGGAAAGGTTGACAAAAAGGATATATGTGTCAGAGGTGGAGGGAACAAGGAGAATCGAGACACCAATTTGGAGGTGGAAGAATGGAGTGAAAAAAGATTTTGAGCGATCGGGGCCTGAACACGCAGAAGGGTGAAAGAAGTGGACAAGTTAAAGTGAATTGGAAGAATGTCGTGCATACGGGTTGCATTACTGTCAGTGGACTGATCCAGGGCATGTAAAGCGTCCGAGTAAACCATGGAAAGGTCTGTCGGGCCTGGATATAGGGAACTGTTGTTTCGGTGCATTGTTCATGACAGCTACAGAATCAACGTGAGCGGTTGCGGCCCTTTTTCGTTTGTTCTTGGCGCTACCTCGCTAGCGCGGGAAACTGCGGTTAAGGATGAAACATATATATATATATATATATATATATATATATATATATATATATATATATATATATATATATATATATATATAGAGAGAGAGAGAGAGAGAGAGAGAGAGAGAGAGAGAGAGAGAGAGAGAGAGAGAGAGAGAACCTAATGACTCCTGTATTTGCCCATGTTCATATACTGTACCTCTATACTTCAGACAGTGTTTCCTATCAGAGTCTTCATGATAGAATCGCCCGATTGACGTCCCGCTAGGAGGACGGAAGCGTTCTAAAAATTTCAGTTCACACAGAGTCGGGCTGATGATTGGACAATCTGGATCGGGAGTTTCCTTCTGTAGGATGAAACGTTTCTACGCCTGATTGGGATTGGATTATCCCAAAACAAAAGACCTAAATCCCCCTTGTTAACTTCCCCCCTGCGTTTGGGAGTCCCCTGAAAGAGCCATTACAAGTTTGTTCACTGAACTGTGACCTTCGGACGAGTGTGTCCCGGATGTATCATGTTAGGTTAGGTTCCCTCAGTACGTTAAGCATAGGTTGAATACGTCTGGGGCTTGCAAGTCAGAAGTGGTAAGGGATGGTTTCATCCACTCCACTCATGGTGAGGAGGACGTGGATAATGGCGACAGAGGTGCGCAGAGCTACACAGATAGATAGACCACATAGACCCATGGTCGAACCAAGTAAGTCTGGCCTGAACACCAATAAAAACAGCAGAAGAAAATGATAGCATCGTAAAGGCTCTCTCCTAACCCTCCGCTGCTCCCTCCTGCAACACGCTGGAAGGAAAACAGATAGAAAAAAATATCTTGCAGGATTCATATGCCTAATGGAAATTCTATAGGAAAGTTAGAAGGTGAAATAAACATGAATATATCATATACCCCACCACCAACGACAAGCATCCCTTCAATTTTTTTCATAAAGATACCCAGCTTCGCGACATGGGTCAATCATTGTTAATATGTTAATGTAAGATGACCAGGGAAGGATTGGTGGTTAAGAAGGTTCCATAATATAGAGATATATCGAAAGAATTATATAGAGTTACATAGAAACACAGACCACACAGACCCTATGGTCCAAGAGAGGTGGTCTGGCCTCAACCATTCTGGAATAGATGCATTTTCCTGCAAAGCAGTAAAAGAAATGGACAGCGATGCAAAAGCTCTTTCCCCACCCTCCACTCCCTCCGGCAACACGCCATACGGGAAACAGGAAGAAGAAACTGCCTTGCTGAGCTAAAATGCCTGAAGGATATTCTTACAGGTACGTCAGAAATTGAGGTGAATATGATCATGTCATGCATCCCTTCACCCAAGAAATTCATCTCTTCATTTTTAATATGTAAAAATGCATTACTAAAGGTAGAATCTAAGCTCTAACCTCACGACTTGCAAAGGAATACAAAGGAATTTAAACAGCAACAGATCATAGGGTTATTTCGATATGTAAAGCTTTGCATTCATCGATATTGAAATTCACTCGCCACCAATGGGCTCAGTTCATCAGTTTGCCCGTTTCAGTTTGAAGATGTTGACGTTCAAGATCATTTGTAGATTTTTTCCCAGCTTTGTATCATCAGCGAATTTTGATTTCTTGCAATGCAGTCCATTATAAACACCATTGAAGTATATGAGAAAGAGACCCGGTCCCAAGACTGATCCTTGTGGAACTCCATTTGTTACGCTGTAACCATTCTGAGGCTTGACCATTAATCACAACTCTTTGTTTACGGCCAGTTAACCAATTTCCTATCAACCTAAGTACAACTCCATAAATGCTATGTGACATTTTTTCCTAGTGACCTTTGATGGTAAACCTTATTAATTCTCTTTGAAAATCTTGATACATGACATCAACTTTACTCTCGTCATTCTTTAAAGCTGATCAGATGATAATTTCAGGTCGGTGATTTATCACCTATTTTGAATACCGTTGCTTAAGCGTTATGAGGCAGAGGAGTGCTTTGTCCAGGTAACAGGAGAGTTAAGAATGGTGACAGAAACGTATCAGGAGGGGAAGTTAAAGTGAGGAAACGGTTCGAAGGGGAAAATAGAACCCCAGTCATGAGTGTTTTGAACAGTAGGTAGCTGGGGTGGGAGACGGACCCGAGTCCACGACTGACGTTATCTGCGCCTCCATAATCAAAACAAAATTTAAAGACAGGGATTTCTCCTTTGTTGTGTCACTGCTCGTCTCCTTCATCCGCACTAAGCTATGTTCTGACCTGCCGTCACACTGCCGCGAACGCACCCGATGACACGATTGTTTCATGTGTTCTCCTGACTTCCTTTGTGTATATGTATTCCTTCCCTGTGATGAGTAAGAAGAGTTATAACATGCGATAGATGGACTAGAATACTATCCAGGGGAGATTAAAATGCTATCGTAGGGTGCGGGATAGAGTCGAGTACTGCCCAGGGGAGATCAGAATGCTATCGTAAGTTGGGGAGAAGATGAGAGCGAAGCCTGGGGCAGACCCTAAGCGCCAGCATGAAGAGCTATAATCCAGCACAGATCTCCACCGCTGTCTCCAGGCCGGCCCCACAGGAGATACATCAGGACGACGGCGATAAAGAGAATCCTGGTGAGAGCTGCCAGGGATGGTGGCTGGTGGCGGCAGTGGCTGGTGGTGCAAGAGAGAGAGAGAGAGAGAGAGAGAGAGAGAGAGAGAGAGAGAGAGAGAGAGAGAGAGAGAGAGAGAGAGAGAGAGAGAGAGAGAGAGAGAGAGAGAGAGAGAGAGAGAGAGAGAGAGACGGGAGGGTGAGGGTGTAGAGGAGAGAGGAGAGTGATTGGTGGTGGACAATGAAGAAAGAAGAATGTTTGGTGACGGATGACAAAGAAGAGAGAGTATTTGGTGGTGAAAAGTAGAGGGAGAAGAATATTTGGCGGTGGATAGTTGAGAGAGAATATTTGGTGGTGGATAGTAGAGACAGAAGGATGTTTTGTGCTGGATAGTCTGCAGAGGAGAGTACTCGATGGCGAATAGTAGAGGAAGGAAGACATTTGGTGGTGGACAGTAGGGAAAAAGGAGAAATTCTGGTGTTGTTTAGTACAAAAGGAGAAGAGAACCTTTGGCGGTGGGTAGTAAAGAGAGGAAACTAACTATTGTTAAATATTGGAGAAGAAAATATTTGGTGGTTCAGAGAAGGGAAATGAGAACATTTGGTGGTGGAAAGTAGAAAAAGAAGAGTATTTGGTGATGCGTGTCCAAGATATAGGATCTTGTAGATGGATGGTTGAGTGAAGAGAATATTTGCTTAAGGACGGCCGAGTGAGTTTAATATTTGGCGGTGAATTGTCGTGAGCGAATATTTGGTGCTACTGGCAAGTGAGAAAATTGCTCTGTGGTGGGTGGTCGAGTGAGGAGAGCGTTCAGCTGTGGTTGGTCGATCAAGTAGAATATTCGCTGATGATGGGTGGCTAGCTGAGAATATTTCGTGATGGACTATGTAGTGAATCTATGTGATAAACAATCGGATATGAATACTATTTGGGGGTTAATGGTCTAGTGAGAGGAATATATGCTGGTAGAAGATCAAGTGAGGAATACTTGGTGTTAGTTTTTAAGGAATGAGACGAATAGTTAGATGCAGATATTCAGGCGAGAACATCTGTTGGTAACTGATCAATAGTGGATAATGTATGGTGGTGGATGATCTAGTAAAGATATTTGATGGTAGGTGGCCGACTGGGAACATTTGGATGTTCGAACAGCTGGTGGTGGATGGTCGAGTAAGAGTAATATTTGGTGGTGGATGGTCGAGTAAGAGTAATATTTGGTGGTGGATGGTCGAGTAAGAGTAATATTTGGTGGTGGATGGTCGAGTAAGAGTAATATTTGGTGGTGGATGGTCGAGAAATACTTGGAGATGGAAAATCTACCGACAGAAGAATTTGATAATGGCTTGTATAGTGCGAGGAGTATCTGGAAAATATTTGGGGTGCATTTTCTAGAGAATAGAAAGTATTTGGCGGTGGACAGCTGAATAGATGGCGTACAATAGGTGATGGTCACAGCTCGAGTGGAGGTGGCGTGACCCTTAGTATGGATCCAATAGGTTGAAGGTCAAATACAGAGACATCTGCTGGTCAGCGGGTCGAGTCCCGGCAATATTTAGTTGTATATTGGTAAAGCTGAGACAATATTTTGGGGCATATTGGACTGGCGGGAGCGATATTACGTCAATGATTCGAGCTATGACAATATTTGGCGGTAAATCTATCTGACTGAAGCGATATTTTAGACATTGTAAAGACGAACAAAAGAATGAAACCATTTCGGGGGGAAATATCTGTCATCAGAAATACCGTCTCACTTCTATATGTTTTCAGGACCAGTTGATAACTCCTCACAGTGAGACGCTCATGTGAACAGGATCCACACCATGTACTGCCAAGATCCACAAGACGGGAACTAAAGCATCACATATTTTTTGTATCGTCTTCAGAAAGCAATGGTGGGGAAGGTCGTGGTCGACAGGCGTCGCAGGGAAGTAGGACATAAGGTGGTGTAGCTAGTGTTAGTGCTAGTGGTGTAAGAAGCCAAGTGTTACTTTTATGAGAACTTTGATCTAAACAGTGTCACCCTAACCTGGTGGCTTTTGTGGTGCAAACTTACGTTTTATGTTGAGCCACAACTTTCCATTCATCATTCTCTCTCTCTCTCTCTCTCTCTAGATAGATAGATAGATAGATAGATAGATAGATAGATAGATAGATAGATAGATACATAGATAGATAGATAGATAGATAGATACGCGTGTAGGTGCATATCGCCTTTACTCCCATTTCTTCCTTTATCTCTCGTACGCTTCTCTGGTTCCAGCTTCTATGGCAAAGACCTCATCCACTTCTCTGTCTCCCTCACTCCCAAAATACGAGAAATTTCGCCTGAAATGTTTGAGAGAGAGAGAGAGAGAGAGAGAGAGAGAGAGAGAAGGGGGGGGGGCACTACTGTGGTCCCCATGGTAATGTAGGAGAATCATGTTCTCCCTTCTGCGTTTGGCTGAAGTTCAAAAAAATATCTTTAATGTTATGTAAGACAATCTTTCCTTAAAGTAATTACTTTTATCTTTCATTATCATCCTTGCAAGGCATAACATGCAGAGGATCGCCTGAGCTGCATGCATGAATGGAATGTGATTTGTTGGAATTCATGGGAGAAAATTCGACTGCATATGGTCCATCATGATATGGCAGGGCGAGCTGCACGTCTGACGTTCACTCCACGAGCAATCGATAAATATCACTGTGCTGCCATGTTAGCATATATGATACAGCGTCTCTATACTGCATCTAGTCACAAAAGACATCGTCTCTGACCTTAATGATGACACTATAAACATCACATAAAGAATAAGTATCACATAATAAATCAGTCGAGCATCACATAGAAGAATCATTCGATCATCACATTAGGAGCAGTCGATAATCACATAAAGAATCAGTTGAGTATCACTTAAAAGACTCAGTCGATAATAACATAAAAGAACCAATCGAGCATCACATAAAAGACTCAGTCTAGCATCACATGAAAGAGTCAGTCGAGCATCACATGAAAGAGTCAGTCGAGCATCACATGGAAATTTCCGTACAGAGGTCCGTAATGCAATTCAGTTTGCGTCTCTCTGATTCCCACTTTAATGCTACAAACATTTAACATGAGAACCAGCGGTTCTCAGTCTGGATTAATTGTCATACATGGACATCCAGCTCTCCTACCCCCCCCCCCCCCCCCCCCCCCCCCCAATGAAGAAGGCAAATCGTCCCTAACTGCACCACACAAAAGGCTTAAAGTCGCGTCCTCACTGGAGGCTGGGAGGTTTGGGTGTGCAATATCCGAGGTTCCGACCGTATGCCACCAAAACCTTTTTTTTTTCCCCCTGAGTTGTGGCCGTGTTCCATTTTGCTCCAACTCTCTTCGAGTGCAATTTATTTCTGAGGGATTAGAACACACATTTTCATGGTTCCATTTCAATAGAGCATGTTGTGTATCGAGGAGGGGGGGGGGGGGGGGGTGGAAATGGGGGTGATATATATATACACCCCCCCCCCCCCCTGCCTCAGCGCATCGAGCCGGTAGTAATGTGTCGTGGGTTCGAATCTGGGTCATATAATGCTTGGACATCCTCCCCTCCCCGAGTGTTTGACTGGGTAGGCTCGTCCCCATTACCCGCCTCGGTAAGACAGCGTCTACCGTGGTTCTCACGATGAGTGGGGGGGGGAGATAATTCATAAACTGGGTCTGATGGAATCGTTTTCCGTTGATCAAACAAGGTTTCATTCGACAAGCCGGAGCTTCAATAAACCATCCGGCCATTTCCTCTTAATCGGCCCCCATTGTCTCACTGTCTCCTCGCCACACTCTCTTTGTTCTGCCAGTCCCTCTACCTTTACGGATTATTCATCTGATGTTTTTGTTGCCGAGCCTTCCCTCCATCTCTCTTACTTGTCTTTGTTTCTCTCCCTCTCTTTTTTGTTTTCCTTCTCTCTCTCTCTCTCTCTCTCTCTCTCTCTCTCTCTCTCTCTCTCTCTCTCTCTCTCTCTCTCTCTCTCTCTCTCTCTCTCTCTCTTCAACTGGTCCCTGCTCCCTCAGAACCATCCAGTATTCCCTTTCCCCCCCCCCCTCTCTCTCTCTCTCTCTCTCTCTCTCTCTCTCTCTCTCTCTCTCTCTCTCTCTCTCTCTCTCTCTCTCTCTCTCTCTCTCTCTCTCATTCAAAAGATCATTCTGAGAAGATAACGTTATCGAGCCAAGCAATGAGTGGCAGGATAATGAGAAGCTTCACGAGAAGAGACAGACAACTATTGATGTAAACATTGTTTACATGTACGCAGATTCATCTACAGCAAACAAATGGAAACACAAGACAAACAAACGGAAAAACAGATAGAGAGAATGAGGAAACATTTCACCAGGAAGTCGAGGAGAATGGGAGATATGAACTACTATCATGAGGGACTGATATAACTCAAACTCTGAATTTCAGAAGAAAAAAAGAGAAAAGACATATATGACAGGAGACTGAAGGGATAAGGGTCAATGTTATGGGTCACACATTTTGCCTCTACACATTATAGAAACAGAGTTAATAAATCTGTGAGAATATCATGAAATTTACAGAGAATGATATCAAGCAAAACAATATGTACGAGAGCTCTGTAAAGAAAATAAATACCCCAAGACATGGTATAGGAAAGACATGAAACAAACACTTAAAAGAAAACTTGTTATATGGTTAAAGTCACTTTCACATGAAGCCAAGACTGATAACTATGTAATCAAATCAGTGTGGCCGCGGGTAGATAACAATATTATTCATCAAGCTAAACGCATGGTGAGCGCTACGCGTAAGCGCCCCGCTTTTTGGCAAAATATACTCTCTCTCTCTCTCTCTCTCTCTCTCTCTCTCTCTCTCTCTCTCTCTCTCTCTCTCTCTCTCTCTCTCTCTCTCTCCATCCATCCTTCTTTGCTTGCTATCATTCTAATTCTTCGTTCTCGACTGTTCCGTCGTATAATCCTGGCAAGCAGAGCTACACAATCGCTGCCCGCCCTGCCATATCACGTCCTCCGCCTCAGTAATCTAATAAGACGCTGCGGTGTTGAAGAGTCACGGGGGGGGGTGGGGGGGGGACACGCGGGTGTCATTTAGACCAATAACTCAGAGGTGGCAGAGACGAAGAGGGCGAGGCGCGTAGCACGAGGAGACGTGTATAAAAATGAGAAGGAGAAAGGGGAAGGGTGAATATATGGGATAGGGAGGAGATAAAGTAGGTGATAAACAGGGTAAAGAGAGAATGCTTGAAAAGAATGTGAAGATGGTCGGACATGTGTTAAGGGTAGTTGAGTCTCTCACATGATTTGTGAGAAATATAGAACACGAAGGGAACTCAGATGCGGCGGCAGTGTGTGGTGGTGAGAGGGTTGAATGAGAGTGAAGGGGGACTAACTAGTGGTGCAGGGAGAGGGTAGAGTGAGCGTGGAAGTGAGAGAGGGAGATGTGAGGAAAGAGTGCTACAGAGAGTGGACAAGAGGAGGGGCGGTGGTAGGAAGTTAAAATGATTCCAGTAGAGCGGTGGTGGCGGCCGGCGAGGCGGAGGGCGAGGCAGAGTGGGTTGCTGCTGGATCAGTGGCGGCGTTCAAAAGGCTCATGTGAGAGTGGGTTAGTGTTGGTGTCAGAGTGGAACGAGGGAGTTTGAAAGATAGTTTTTTTGGAGAGAGAGAGAGAGAGAGAGAGAGAGAGAGAGAGAGAGAGAGAGAGAGAGAGAGAGAGAGAGAGAGAGAGAGAGAGAGAGAGAGAGAGAGAGAGAGAGAGAGAGAGAGAGAGAGAGAGAGAGAGAGACCTAGAATGAAGTTAGATCTCCCATAACATCCGGGAGAGATCATTCTTATAGAAGTGACTGTGATCCTTCAAGGATAACAATAGTGGATTTAGCGAGGGAGGGACAGAGAGAGTCCAGACGGACAGAGGGAGCATCGTTGACAGGAAGAGAGAAGAATACGTGCGTAAGAGTTGGTTGGTCTCCGTCAAGGGGGACGGGGATGACAGCACTAATGGGTGCAGCATCAGAGTTATGATGATGAAGCTGGAACAAGGGATTCCACCAAGGCATTTTACAAGGAGAAGGTTATTAACTGGGTGCTTACGGGGGTAAAGAAAGGATCCATTAGGGTCCCCACGACAGAAAAGCTCAAGGTATAATGGATATACAGATTTCTCTTTTATACACACACACACGCACCTATATATATATATATATATATATATATATATATATATATATATATATATATATATATATATATATATATATATATATATATATATATATGAAGCAATGCAGCGGGAGTTCTACTCGTTTACTGAGACTTTACAATACACTACATGTTTCATGGGAGAAATCCGCCTCATTAGGTGCATACAATTCACAAAGTTTCAACACCCAACACAAACATACAGACCCACATACCCTCTTACCGCCAGATCTGAGCAGAAACTAAGATGCAAGTGACCGATAAAGGGAGTAGTGGGTAGGGGTTGCCAGAGGGAGCTCCGCAGGGAATGGGTGGAAAAGGTGTTTGACCTGCTTAGCGAGACGTGTGTTCACATTAACTTTCTTAAGCCATCCTGTCTTGATGGTTTGGTTGATGACGGGATGTGCTTTAAAGGTCTGCATGTGGAAGGACTTTCACACCAAGGTCCGCAGGACATGATGGAAGGTCTTGTAGGAAGAGACTGAAGAGGGTTGGAGAAAGAACTGCACCATGGGGAATTCCACGGCAGAGCGTAAGTGTTCAAGAAATGAAATCTTTTGTCCGGAACTCTGGCTTGGCCGCCGGATATGAAGTTGGTCAACCACTTCTGTCGTTGTTGTGGAGCGTGGAGTCAAGTATCTTCATGTGAGTATCTGTCGTGGGCAATATGAAATACGTTTGTTGATGTCTCTTGCCAGTAGCACTGTGTTGGAAGCGGGTTGTGGTTGGTTAAAGCCATTTAGGATGTGTTGTGTTAGGTCCGTTTGTGGTGCAGTAGTGAGATGACTGAGTCTGAAGCCAGGTTGTAAATATGAAAGAAGATATTTTCCTTAATTCTGTTATTAGTCAATAACTGGGTTTGGATTTTCAAGACACAGTTATATAGAAGAGGAGGATGATGTATTGGGTGTGGCTTGGTGAGTTATACGACTTGTTTTATGCTGGCAAGATTCCAGATGTTAGGGATTCTGGTGTGCAGCCGGAGCGGTTAAAGATACTTGGACTGAACTGGGCCGAAGTGATTTATGTGAAGGTTTAATACATTGTCAGAGCCTGATACCGGAGGGATCTTTAAGGTTCTAATTGCATTGCATGTGTCAGTGAGAGTGAAGGTTGGGATAATAGCGTGCTGTCGTGCAAAGGAAGTTTCACTCTCATTACTATTGCCATTAGTAGTAATAGTAGTGAAAGTAGTACTGGTTGTAGTCGTAGCGTTATCATTGTTATAAATATCATCATAATTATCATTATCATTAATATAATTTTATTATCATTTCTGAGAAAAGAGTTACGCTGAACATTTCTAAAAAAATTTTCTTCACATTTTCCCAGGTTTAACAGAAGCTCAGAAGATCGCTCACATAAATCCACTTGTCAAGGGACTAAAATCACAGCGATTGTCTGTTGAACGCGGAGACAAGTGTGTTAATGACTCACTACTCAGAGCGCCAGTAGAGGCATTCTCTGGCTGGAATGGTCGCCAGCATGCAAACAAATAAGCACTAACTACACATGTCAGACGATAATTGCCCACCAGATCCATTTTCCACACCTTTTCATTCCTAGAATATTGTGCTCCCTGATACCGTACAAAATACACTATTTCACGTCCACAGTAGTGGTGCAGTGGTTAGGAATTTCATATGTATATGAAACGCATAACATGATGCACATATTTTCGGCTTTTAAACGTTATTTCCATGTCTTTATAAGCATAGAAATATACGAGGATGCTGTTGAGTGTGCTTTTATGTAAGATTGAATTGATAATGATAAGACAATAGCACTACTACTGATGTGACTACTACTAATACTACTACTCCTACTACTGCTATGACTTCTACTACTACTACTACTACAGTGGTTGAGATGATACTGTATTTCTAGTGGTCTGCACGAGGTTGTATAGCCTCGATGAAGCTGTGGTGACGAACTTATAACTAAGGGACGAGGGATCTTAAATGACCCAGGAGACGATGGGGACGAGAGTGGTGCCGTAGTTTCTTCCTGAGCAGTTACGTGTGGTCTCCTCTGTCTTTTAGTAAACATATTCTTGAAAGTGAGGCGGGAAATCCTCGTTAGTGTTACAGGTAGAAATAGAGGACAAACTGTTTCATAAGTAACAGAGAAAGTGAATATCACTCAGAGACGTGACCTTAAATTCTAAAGTAATGGAGCAGAGACTGACAGAGTGACAGACACCGCTGTACACGTGTTTACCCTCCCGTGTGAACCGAATGATGATAATCGATTTGGAATTGTACTTCGAGGAAAAGACAAATGCAACTGCAGGTTTAACGTTCCCTTCCAGCAGCTCCTGAGTGGCTTGTTAACAGGAGTTGAAATTAAATGGATTTGTGGCATAAAGGAAATAATGTTTTTATCAGGATTGGTTTTTAAAAAAACAGGCCAAAATCAAGTCACAAATGTATCACAGACATTATGTTGGGCGTGTGGAAAGATATCGTTGCGTCAGATATGAACACTGTCTGAGGATTGGCCAAGGGTGACCTATTTTGTCATCTTTGACCCATAAAGAATAGCCTAGACATATCAAATCGTAATTTTGATACATGAAAAGTATTATGAGACATGACCAAAAAACTTCTTTCTGCCAAATATCCCGAACGATGACAGAAGTATGGCCAAGTTATGGCCGGCACAAGCAAATGCGTCGTGTAAATGTTGACGACCATGTTGTACCGGCGGGAATGGCTTAAATGACAGATCTATTTTGTGCGCTGCAGGAGGCTTATTGAATGGTATTTTTAGGCAGAGTTTCATTTTTCATGTTGGAGGCCACTGGCGATGCAAAAAAAAGTTCACATGAAGCCAGACCTGATTTGAAATATGAAAAGGGATATAGAAAGGGAGAAATGAGGAAAGGAAAAAAATATTACAAGTTTTTTTGTGTGTGTGTAAAACTTGTATTTTAAAAAAGGACGTGGTCATAGCCGTTCGGAAAGACATGACGGGGCAGTTCTAAAGCTTCGAAGTGTAGGGAAAGAAACAGACAACACAACGGTTAACCACTTGGTTGACAGCGGCCACATAGTAATCATGTGACGCAGTGGCTTGACAAGTAGTGCATGGGTGGATAAGTAACAGCTGATTACAATCTTAAAGAAAAGTTACCAAAACTATTCGTTTTTTGAGATGATTTGGCCTATGACTTAATGATATTCCTTAAAAGAACAAATTAAGATCATGTAGGAGTAATGAGTTAAGGTATATACATGCATACCAAGTTTCATGTCAATCAACCCAAAAATGGAGGCACTAAGTTGCGTAGATATTTGGAGAGGACAGTCAGGAATATGAATACAAATAAGAAAGAGACGTAACTAGAACAACATGTGTTCCTTCTTCTGGAACGAAAGATCATTTGTGACGTGGATGTTATCAAACAAATGTCATGAAGACCTGAATTAGCCAAAGATCAACGGATGTTCTTATAAACACAATGTCTATTGTCTTTTAACGTAATCTTTGTCATGTTTCAAATTTCATGTTCATCTGCTGCACTTTTCCCGCTGAACTTACTGACATTTCATGTATAAACTTATAATAGCTTTAGCAATGATTTATACAATATACGTAGCTACTACCCACACATATATATATATATATATATATATATATATATATATATATATATATATATATATATATATATATATATATATATTATATATATATATATATATATATATATATATATATATATATATATATATATATATATATATATATATATATATATCGCATGTCGCTAGATTTTCTTGAATGGTTTTCCAAAGCATATTTTGTAGATTTTGATGGCTTACAGTATTTCATATTCTCTGTTGTGTAGATTGCTCTTCCCAGACCCCGAGGCCCTAGAGAGTTACAAAACTTGTATATAACGGTAAAAGTAAAACCAGAAGTTAAAAAAAGAACCCTCAAAAATTCCCAGAAAGATTTTTATTTGCTTCCGGATCTAAAATCGCAAAGAGTGGATGATGAAAGAAAAATAAGAAAAATCAATAAAAAGATAACGAAATCCATTATCCCATTTTCCTGGTAACTTGGAAAATGGGTTTCTGTGTCGCCACTGTATGTACGAAATCTGTGTACAGCGCTGATGGCCTTCGTGTGTCATCTTGATGGTACAGACGCAACATAACCCAAGTGTCAAATTTAACTAGAAGGTAACAGAGGATTGTCTTACGGCACACGTAGAGTCAAACATCTTCAGGGGAATAGATGGATTTTCCCACACACAAAAGCTGAATTCTCCTTACAACGTCAGGTTGCACTGAGTGTATGATGATGACGAGGTCATGACTAAAGGGTAACTTAGCTTTTGTGGAGAGGATAATCAGTGCGAGGGTCCTGTGATGACGGCTGGTTGTGCATTTGGGAATATTACCTGTAAGAAAGAAATAGATATGAGTGGCTGGAACTCCTTCTAAAAATATACAGATCTGGGTAACAAAAGTTATTCTTTCTTTCCTCATGTTAGAAATAAAGAAAAGACACAAAAATGGATTGTTGTTTTTATATGGAGTTCCCTCACTGCTTCTGGTGCCTGAGGTTCAGCTTCGCTTTGCAGTATTCAGTTCTTGTGTTTGGTATAACTTAGCTCAACAAATATATAGACGAATACTTTGACCAGCGTTATTAACAGTTTATGTAAAGCCATTTCTATCAAAATTCAGTTAATGCTGACCATATTTTATATGATTAAAAAATACACAATATCAAGGATTTAGCAAAAAAAAAAGTGACACGAGGAAACTAAAAAATATTTCTCTATTTCTGTATGTATCATTCTTGAAGACTAAACCATCAAATTCCTTATGTTTTCTATAAAATCATGTATTATCTTTTTTTCTAGAAGTTAGGAAGGATTTAACACGACAGTACAAGTGAGGAGATCAACGTGATGTAGATGAAAATGTCTCAAGTCTTCAGGTGCGTCACGTAAAGTGGGAGTGAGACGCTCCCTCGTCGGCCGCAGGTTGGGAGTGAGACACTCCCTCGTCGGCCGCAGGTTGGGAGTGAGACGCTCCCTCGTCGGCTGCAGGTTGGGAGTGAGACGCTCCCTCGTCGGCCGCAGGTTGGGGACCCACAGTTGCCAAGCAAAACTTGTTCCTAAAAGCTCAAGGATGAAGCAGCAGCGAGCCGGTCATTTGTTCTGCTCCAAAACTTTTGGTTTTCATTTGAGGCAACAGATGCTGGGGAAGTGGAACACACACACGCACACACACACACACACACAACACACACACACACACACACACACACACACACACATACACATACATACACACACACACACGCACACACATACACACACACACACACACATACACATACACACACACACACACATACATACACACACACACAAACACACACACATACACACACACACACACACACACACACACACACACACACACACACACACACACACATACACCCCACTCCCTCCCCTTTTAGTCGCCTTTTACGACACGCAATGAATACGTGAGAGTATTCTTTCTCCCCTCTCCCCAGGGATAGGAGTGTATATATATTTATATATATATATATATATATATATATATATATATATATATATATATATATATATATATATATATATATATATATATATATACATATATATAATATATTCCTATGAGTCCACGGGGAAAATGAAACACGATAAGTTCCCAAGTGCACTTTCGTGTAATTATCACATCATCAGGGGAGATACAAGAGAGAAATATAACAGTCAGTTGATATACAACGAAAAGACGTAGCTAGGACGCCATTTGGTAAACATGTGATTGTATTTAGGCCGAAAATCTCTCAAACATGTCATTGCATACGACTGCTACTTCAGCGTTTCTGAGCGTCTTGCTAATATTCTCAACTTGTCTAATGATTCTTTTATACTAGTAGTTCAGGTACATCGCCAATAAGCTGGTCAAAGTTCCCAGCGGGAAAGCATCATAATCAAGTAGAAACCAGTTATGTAATTCTTCTTAGGTAAACAGTAACACAACGTTTCTAGAACTTCCAGGTTGCGCTCCATGCAGGAGCAGGGTAAAGTCCACTCCTTTGGTACAAGGTCCACGAGGAAAATGTTCTCTCTCCCTTCTGCTGACGGTGGTAAAGGCGCATGAACGGCAACTTTAAGCGCCTGGCGTTAACATCTGCACAAAAAGAGAAAATATTTTGAACATTCAGAGCCCAAGGCTATCTAGTATGTTGCCCTCGGGTACCGGAAACACTACAGGCTGCTCGGTGGAGTCAGTCAAGAAGGCCCTGGAGATTTATTCACAAGGTACACCGGCCCTGCTCAGCTGTGACAGTCACATGGGCCTTTGAGTCACTGTACCCAACAGTCTGGTTGACCAGCGTTCCAACCAAACAGCTTGGACCCAGCCTGAGGTGTAGGGGGTGTGTATAACCCCCCCCCCCCCTAACGTGTACGCCATGTAAACACCGGGTACATATGCGTAAATATATTCAGCAGGATAACAACATTTTCCATAAGATGTTCCTACTTTCTGAAAACTCTATTTCGACTCCTAAAGGAATCGTGGTATCGTAAGAAGCCTGGGTCTGCTCTCATGACGGTAGTTGGCGCGTAAAATACAAGAACATGAAGAGCTAACGACCAGTACTGATACCCTGGTGGAGACGCTGTTATTAAGCTTAATGGGTAACGAGAGAAGAGTTTAGCAGAGGTGGCTGTAGTGTACCCAGTCGTCCAGGCAGGAGGTAAATGTAGGCACTAATGTGTTCCAGCAGTAGGAGCGTCCGGGACTGGCACTGTCCCAGACGCCGTCCCAGACACTGTCCCAAGCACTGGGGCATTAACTCGCGGGAGGACTAAAGAGGGGCGGAAGCAGCGACCTGCGGTTTGACACGAAGGTAAAGCCTTCCAGCAAAGAAGCGTAGGGGTGATAATTGTGAACCCAGAGGTGGTGGTGATACAAGCTCCTTGTCGCCAGAAGCCTACGTCCCAGCCCCAATTAAGCTAATTACCTAATTAATATGCAAATTTGACCGCTCAAAAACTGATCAGATTTAAGTCTCATTATGAACTATGGCATCGAGTTGTTAGAGGGTTGACCAGGTCGTTATGAAGATATGGGCGGTGAACACACACACACACACACACACACACACACACACACACACACACACACACACACATACACGCAAGGACACCAAAAGAAAATTAACTGTGATAAAGAAAATAGAAAACAAAAATATTTTCTGTTTTCTTTGTCTTGATGTTTGGAACATGATCTGGTTTAGTTACAAAGTATTCGTAGGCATTACTCCCTTGTGCACGACGGCACGACCCTAGAGCACGGAAGACACGACATCTGAGCACGACGACACGACACTTGATCAAGACAACACGACCCTTGAGCACGAAGGTAGGAGACTTGAGCACAACAGCACAACTCCGTACTATAATAGCCTGGCCTTTGACCTGACTCGTAAGGGTCAGGATGAAGGTCATATCCATCACCCTGGGCAAGTATAATGACGGCTCGGTGCCCCAGACTTTCCTCCTACGATTCACAAGCCGCCAGTTCAAGTAATGATCGATCATTAGTTATCATACTTTCACACCATGAACGATCAATCTGATCAGAGTTCGTAATTCTAAACATTCTAACTGTAACGAGTAATTGTAACGAGTAATTGTAACGAGTAATTGTAACGAGTAATTGTAACGAGTAATTGTAACGAGTAATTGTAACGAGTAATTGTAACGAGTAATTGTAACGAGTAATTGCGAAGCAAAAGTGATAACAGTTGTAAGGACTAATAAGACATAGTCCACTCAAGTAAATTATTGAATTTTTATCATGGCTACGTTAATGAATAATGATAATGATAATGATATCAATAATGACAATATTAATAATAACAGTACTGATAATGACAGCAATAATAACAATAAAATCAGTAACAATAATGATAATAATAATGGTAATGATAATAACGATTTTAATAGTAATGATTATAATAATGATAATTATAATAACATTGATAGTAATAATAATAATAATAATAATAATAATCATAATAATAATAATAATAATAATAATAATAATAATAATAATAATAATAATGATAATAATAACAATACATCAATAATGATAAATCATGATCACTATTATCATTATCATTATCTAAGTAAGCATTCTAAAAATAACAGTGATGTTGATAATTACAAAGATGAATAAAAAGAATGATAAAGATAATACGTGAATTAACAAAACATATTATTCTGTTCAGCAAAACCACACACCACTTGAAATGGAAATTGGCACTAGACAAAAGTGCTATGTGGACAAAACCACCCAATGGAAAGAAACAAAAGCTCCCACTGTGTAACCACTAGGTATACTCAGAAGCTAAGCCAAAGAGTTGTGTTGGACAGAACTACCCACTGGACAAAACTAACTCACTAGATTAAACTACAGACTAGACAGAACAAAACAGTGGTCAAAACTTTTTGCTGAACAAAATTAACCCTGCGAAAAATTACCCACCTAGATAAAATCATTCTGTGCATGAAACTACAGGTAAAACTGTTGACAAATTGCCAAAATCTGGCACTGTGTTGAACTACCACTGGACAAAAGTGGCCCTACTGGAGAAAGTTATTCGGTGGACACAAGTCTGCACAAAAATGATCTTGTGGCAAAACATTCGACTAAGTATAGGATAGAACTATCAATCAAGGAAGAAAATGCACCAGAAAAAGCTAAAATTTGGATAAATTGTTTAAAGAGCAAAGCGGTTTACCAGACACAAACACACTGGACAAAACTTCTCATGGATCAAAAATCGTCATGCCTGAGCAAAACCTGCGATTGTCAGAAAAGATCTTGATGGGCAAGAATCTCACTTGAAATGTACCTTTCACCTATACTGTCATTGAAATGCTTTGTCTTTGTATATCTAGCCATTGAATTTATCAACAACAACAAAAATAATCCACAAAACAAGATTTTCCTTCGTACATAGCCAACATCAGGACATGTTGGAGACTGACCTCTAGTTACAGACTACAGGACTCTTAATGTTTTTTCATAGAGCTCCTTGTTCTATTAACAAGATGATAACATTGTTCATGGGGAGCTGACTCTGGTCTTCACCCAACTGTAGTCAGGAAGGTAAACAGTGAGTACACAGCATTGATCTTGATTCCCGCCTCTGTCATTAGTCTTAAAGGCCTTTGCGCAGATCTTCAAGCTCGAGTCTTGTCACCCTGGAGTTATGCTACTGCTCATGTGTTGTCTGATTTTCACTCGTAGTCACGTAAACCAGCTTTTGGACAAGCGTTTTACTTTTTCCTCAACAAGATTGTTAACATATGGAATGGTTTACCACTTAAAGTGGTTTAAAGCAGTGCTATAAACATGTTTTAAGATATTGATCAATATTTCGCCATAAACCAACGGCTATCATCAATTGTGCTGTCTCATTCATACTAACAGTTTGAAGGATTCACCCATTAAATCACCCTTTTTTCTTTCTGCTCTTACCACACTAATCTGTAAGTTTCTGATATCTTACACTGTCAAGACCTGCACTGAAAGGACCCTAAGGTCTGTTGCTGTTTGAGATCCTTTGTATCCTTTGTCTTCTTGACTCAGACAGTTTGCCATCCACATTACGGGGCTTTGTTTCTCTCTGACCAGCGAGCGTCTCCTGAAGATAGAGATCGAATATTCACTAAGAGCTCTAGACAGCGACGAAGAGACCTTAAAGTACCCGCAGAGCTTGACCAACACATACGGTGTTCCTCAGCCAGGTAGAGGAATCTAACCTTCAGACAAGAACGAAGATGGAACATTCTGAGGTTAACACTCGAGGAGGGAGACCCTCCAGGAAGGAGGGGGTTCTTCATCGGGTGCCAAGGATTGCCCGGCGCATGTTGAGTGGCAGGGCCGCCCCTGCAGCCGCACCGCAAGGTTATTGCTCTCATTGGTCAGTGTCAGGAGGAGGCCACGCGGGACACCGGTCCACGAAATCTGACGTGCGAGCCCGGAATGCAAAAGTAGGCCAAACCACAGTACGTTGTCAGTGCGGCCACATAACATTTCCAGGCCCGGAACACCCGCTTACCGCAGCGAAGGGCGGGCAATACCTTGTTATATTAGCCTCGGATCACTACAGTTGTGACGGTCGGATATCGCTTACCACGGACCATTGGTGGTTGGGTGGTAATGGCTTTCTGCCACAGTGGTGGTGGTAGTGGTGACGGTGGGCGCGGGGAGGTACTGAATACGTCGCCCTGATGAACATGAAGGTGTTGTATGAGAACAACAGCTCAGCTCAAATGGCCGCCCCTGAACAGATAGTGTTATAACGATTCAAGGAACAATGATAACTGAACAATAAGGGAAGCTGCACGAGAGATTAAATTCGTCTCATAACACAAAGAATAGTGAGTATCTTCTCCCTCTCTCGTTACACTAACGTCCATATTTCTCATCTCCTTTAAAGTCACAAATAGCCTCAAGAGGACCTACAGTGGTGCGTGGAATATCTTAATACTCCTTTGTATAAAATTTCATGAGTCTCACAAGGCTCTTACAGAGGTCAAAGAAGAACTTGTGGTGGAATCACGCTGGCTGCTAATAAACTTCCAAGCTATGTGCTTATCTGGTCTTCGGCCTTAATTCTGCATCCTAACATGAAGCCTCCGTTCCCAGAGTCCAACGGCCCACACGCACGCACGCACGCACGCACGCACGCACGCACGCACGCCCGTACGCTTTTACAGCAACAAGGCAGTGGACAAATGGAACAAGGTAAGCCAAAAGGGAGAACTCTGTCACCAAAATACGCAAAAACTTTTATGATGGGAGACGGACGTTTGAAAAAATCATATATATATATATATATATATATATATATATATATATATATATATATATATATATATATATATATATATATATATATATATATATATGGGGAGGGAGCGGAGGGCTGGAAATCCAACCCTCCTGTTTTAATTTCTCCAAAAGAAGGAACAGAGAAGGTGACCAAGTGAGGATATTCCCTCTAAGGCTCAGTCCTCTGTTCTTAACATTACCTCACTAACGTGGGAAATGGCAAATATATATATATATATATATATATATATATATATATATATATATATATATATATATATATATATATATATATATATATATATATATATTTCATACTATTCACCATTTCCCGCATTAGCAAGGTAGCGTTAAGAACAGAGGACTGGGCCTTAGAGGGAATATCCTCACCTGGCCCCCTTCTCTGTTCCTTCTTTTGGAAAATTGAGAAAAAAAAAAAAAAATGAGAGGGGAGGATTTCCAGCCCCCGCTCCCTTCCCTTTTAGTCACCTTCTACGACACGCAGGGAATACGTGGGTAGTATTCTTTCTCCCCTATCCCCAGGGATATATATATATATATATATATATATATATATATATATATATATATATATATATATATATATATATATATATATATATATATATATATATATATATGTATATATGTATATATAAAATTTGATCACCGTTTCCCGCGTCAGCAAGGTTGGGACAGGAACAGACGTAGAAAGGTTGAATTCGCTCACATTCATTCTCTAGCTGTCATGTGTACTGCACCAACCCACAGCTCCATACCAACAAAGCCCTAAAGACCCTCCCGTGGTTTCTCTCGGCTGATTTACATGCCCTGGTTCGGTCCATTGATAACATGTCGCCCACTGTATAACATATTACTGCAGTCCACTCTGCCCTGTCCACGCCTTTCACCTTCCTGCATGTTCAGGCCCCAATCGCTCAAAAGCATCTTCAATCCATCCTCCCATCTCCAATTTGGACTTCACTTCCACCCTGTTCCCTCCACTTTTGGCACATGTATCCTCTTTGCCAACATCCTCACTCATTCTCTCCATATGTCTATACCATTTCAGCACATCTTATTCAGCTCTCTTAACCACACTCTTCTTATCACTACACCTCTCTCCCTCTCTTACGCTTTTATCTATATGTTCAGTCGAAACACATATTGCCTTCACACATATCACATACAAATACACACACACACACACACACACACACACACACACACACACACACACATAATGGAAAGGATCACAATTTTGCGCGTGATCAAGTACATTCCTATGAGTCCACGGGGAAAATGAAACACGATAAGTTCCCAAGTGCACTTTCGTGTAATAATCACATCGTCAGGGGAGACACAAGAAAGAAATATAGAAGTCAGTTGATATACAACGAAGAGACGTAGCTAGGACGCCATTTGGTAAACAAGTGATTGTCCAATCACGTGTAAACCTCCGTGTAAACATGAGAGCTCCAAACATGTACAAGTAACTTCCGCACTAACTTAACCTAGCCTATTCTAACCTAACCTAACCTAAAGGATAATATATACGAAAAATTGTAACAAGTTTCCTCCATCCCGTGTGACGCTGTTTTGAAGAGTCTTCGAACCTTTGATGGTGTAGAGTAAACGTGGCCACGATGAGGGGGAGGGGGTTGGTCTGCCCACGTCATTGAATTTCTCAGCAGCATGGTAAGATCCTGCCCGGGATCACCACAGCTTATGCATGGAACGCCTTTGATCGTGAAACATATGGGGTATCAGGAGGCTCAGCGGAGCCGAGACCAGGCGCCACCGGCCCGCCGCCTGCAAGATAAGAGCAAGGGAGAGCTCGGGTAAAGATGGAAAGAAAGAAGTTGATAATTGTATAGAAAGATGGGTCGTGATACAGGTTGATAGACAGATCGATAGTTAATTAGATGAATAGATGTATATATAGATCGATCGATAAATTGAAAGATAGACAAAAGGACGATGGATAGAAAAGAAGAAATAGACACCTACAAGAATTTGCCTTGATGAAAAGCTAGTGCGTAGAGAGAGAGAGAGAGAGAGAGAGAGAGAGAGAGAGAGAGAGAGAGAGAGAGAGAGAGAGAGAGAGAGAGAGAGAGAGAGAGAGAGAGAGAGAGAAGAAGAAGAAGAAGAAGAAGAAGAAGAAGAAGAAGAAGAAGAAGAAGAAGAGAAAAACTCACACAATATGAACGTGTGGGTGACTCTGGTACATGAACTTAGGTCGACCTCAGACACCGTGGTAAGTCATGAAACTAATTCCCAGACGACCAGACATGACAGCAGAAAGTCTGAGAAGCTTTGCAGGGTCAGATGTTGCGTTCTTTGACGTCTACAACAAATTTTCTTTCACGAGTGTGCAAGTCACTTGATTCTACATTTATATCTAATCCCAACTAGGGATTTGTGGCCCTGCGATTACCAAAAAGCCTCAATGCAAAATTGTTTGCCTCATTGCAAAAATGTCTGCATTACGCATGAATAGAATTGATATACATTTTCCTCCTGGTGCATAAATAGGGGTTATGTATAGTGGAAATAATCGCTTATAATTCCCTTGGTCAACTCCAGGAGCAAGACGGTGGATGAACTTTACCAGGACGACACGTGCCCTTGATCAAGACGGTAATTGCCCCTCAAGACGACAGCACGTACAACCCTTGTGTCTGGTGGCCTCACATCTATCCTGACCATTATCAGACACATCAGGGTGACGTCATCATACCCAAGGGTCGCACCATCTTGTTCAAGGGTCGTACGTACCCTGGCGTTCATGCTCATCACCGACGTATTCAAGGGTCGTATCATCATGCCTAAGGGTCGTGCACTCTTGCTGAAATCTTTCTGCCCTCATGATCAAGGGTCATGTCGTCGTGCACAAGGGTCGCACCGTCGTGGTTAAGGATCGTACCGTCGTACTCAAGAATCATACCGTCGTGCTCAAGGGTCGTACCGTCGTGCTCAAGGATCGTACCGTCGTGCTCAAGGGTCGTACCGCCGTGCTCAGGAGGATATCTGCGCAGGTGAGCCTGGAGGTGGGTGGTGGACGACCCGGGTGAGCCTGGAGGTGGGTGGTGGACGACCCGGGATCTTAGTCATGCGGTTGTGATACGTCTTGTTGTTAATCCCCGAGTGGTAGCTTCACGAACCTCGTTACTTGTACATGAATAGCCTTGGTGCGTTCTCTCTCTCTCTCTCTCTCTCTCTCTCTCTCTCTCTCTCTCTCTCTCTCTCTCTCTCTCTCTCTCTCTCTCTCTCTACCATCACCACCGCTACAGTCTTCAGCTAAACCACCACCATGATTACCCTCACCAACAGCTGGTTCGCTGCTACGAATGACTACCTCTCTGACACATCAATTAATTCTTTTGATAGACTAGTTTTTGCTGGTTTATGCCTTTGGGACCGAGTGTTTTATGGGAATTACATGTAAAGCCTCTTATTAGGAAAACAAATGTTAGGCTGCGTGAACAGTCCCAACAGATTTATGTAAGTATGTTCATCATATTTGTCGTTTGATTATATATATATATATATATATATATATATATATATATATATATATATATATATATATATATATATATATATTTCTTTTTTTTTACACTTTGTCGCTGTCTCCCGCGTTTGCGAGGTAGCGCAAGGAAACAGACGAAAGAAATGGCCCAACCCCCCCCCATACACATGTATATACATACGTCCACACACGCAAATATACATACCTACACAGCTTTCCATGGTTTACCCCAGACGCTTCACATGCCCTTGATTCAATCCACTGACAGCACGTCAACCCCGGTATACCACATCGCTCCAATTCACTCTATTCCTTGCCCTCCTTTCACCCTCCTGCATGTTCAGGCCCCGATCACACAAAATCTTTTTCACTCCATCTTTCCACCTCCAATTTGGTCTCCCACTTCTCCTTGCTCCCTCCACCTCCGACACATTTATCCTCTTGGTCAATCTTTCCTCACTCATTCCTCTCCATGTGCCCAAACCACTTCAAAACACCCTCTTCTGCTCTCTCAACCACGCTCTTTTTATTTCCACACATCTCTCTTACCCTTACGTTACTCACTCGATCAAACCACCTCACACCACACATTGTCCTCAAACATCTCATTTCCAGCACATCCATCTTCCTGCGCACAACTCTATCCATAGCCCACGCCTCGCAACCATACAAAATTGTTGGAACCACTATTCCTTCAAACATACCCATTTTTGCTTTCCAAGATAATGTTCTCGACTTCCACACATTCTTCAAGGCTTCCAGGATTTTCGCCCCCTCCCCTACCCTATGATCCACTTCCGCTTCCATGGTTCCATCCGCTGCCAGATCCACTCCCAGATATCTAAAACACTTTACTTCCTCCAGTTTTTCTCCATTCAAACTTACCTACCAAATGACTTGACCCTCAACCCTACTGTACCTAATAACCTTGCTCTTATTCACTTTTACTCTTAACTTTCTTCTTTCACACACTTTACCAAACTCAGTCACCAGCTTCTGCAGTTTCTCACATGAATCAGCCACCAGCGCTGTATCATCAGCGAACAACAGCTGACTCACTTCCCAAGTATATATATATATATATATATATATATATATATATATATATATATATATACTTATGTAAGCTTGGAGTAGGTTTTCTTTAATGCACATCGAATTGAAAACGACTGCCTATTTAGAGTTACTAATCTTCTTTATTATGTTCTCTAATTTATCCGTTTATTTCAATCAAGTTTTCGCCTTCATAGAGGAATGATCAGGAACTTAAAAAAGAAATAAAACTATCACACAAAATGGTTTTGATATATAAAACGCAAGGAAAATATAGAAACACTCGTAAAAAGACACAGAACAGCTCACGAAAGTATGGAAAAACTCTGAAAGCGAAAAAAACTAACATTGTTATGAAAGGTAGCATGAGTTACAATCTGAAATGCTCAATATGGAAACAGAAATATAGAAAGTCCATCACTAAATACATTAAGTCGGGCCAAGTAAGACGGTTAGTGTCCGGATGTGGAGCTGAGGTCAGGTTGGGCTAGTCTGATCCTCTGACCATAACCCAGGACCGGGCTGGTCAGCGCCGCGTTCCTGCTGTCCAGAAATGGTGGACTCGGTAGCTAAGAGGGAAAGATTCACACTTGGCCTGCCTCTCTATTTCTACTTCAGGAAAAGTAAAACAGGAGGCTTAAGATCCTTGCTCACCAGTAAGCCTAAATTTCTTTCGCATTCTGTTTTACCAATAGTAATATTGTCCAGTTTGTAATCAGTGTTCCTGTCTTTACCCACACTAAGTGTTGTGCATTCATATTAGTTGAACTTCATTTTTCGTGTACCCGCCCATTCTGATAATCTATTACGCTCCTCTGCAAATTCACTGAATTTTCATCTGAGTTAATTTTGGCCCTTATTTTGTATCATCGGTAAATTTACTTAAGTCACTGGTTATTCCCGTATCCAAATCGTTAGAATATATAACGAACAAGAGCGGTCCCAAGACTGACCCCTGAGGAACATCACTGGCCACATTGCCCAAGTCCAATGAATCTCCGTTGATGCATACCCTCTGTTTTCTGTCAGTGAGCCACGCCCTAATCCAATTAAATACACAACCCCCGATGCTGTGTGCCGCTATTTCTCTAAGCAGACGCTCATGAGGTATTCTGTCAAAAGTCTTACTTAAGTCATGCACACTTCACACTTTCATGAATGCTCACTTCATCCTTCCCTCTCTTTCTCAGTCTTCCTCTCCTTGTTCTTTCAACTTCTAACATACAGACCATCTTATTTAGTCGTTTGTCACTCACTCCCCCTCACTCCCTCCATATATCCAAACCATTCCGGTTCATCCTGGTCAGCTATTTCGATTAGACTGCGGTTATCAACACACCTCATTCTTTCACTGTCGTTCCTCGCACCATTAGCCTTCCACACGCCACACTTATCCTTAAGCATTTCATTTCCGACATGTCCACGCTCTCCCTTTCTTTTGCAATCAGGGCCCAAGACTCGCATCCATACAACACCGTCAGGACTCTTATACATTCAGACACACGTACATACCCTTGCCTAAACAAACAATAAATGACCTTTCCTTCCGTACACTCTTTATGGCACTAGGACCTTTGCCTCCTCTCCCACCACATGACTCAAGCTCTCACAATTCCATCAGCTTCTACGCCCACTCAAAGGTACCTAAAGGACCCCTCTTCCTCCAAGTCCTCTTCCTTCAAACTCCAACTCCAACCATCCTGTTTCGACCCCATGCACTTTCATACCTTTCAGTCACATTCATTTCTTTCCACACACGCTTCCGAACTAAGACGCCAGGTTTCGGAGATTCTTTTCTCGAGTCTGCCACGAGGGTCTTGTCATCACATAACAACTGACTCGCCATCCAGGACCCGAACACACATACCTAAGAACCACCCTTGTCACCAATACCTTCACGTTTACCTCACTCACCACTCCGTCCAAAGGCAAACTAGACATACATGGTAATATTACTTGCCCTTGACATAGACCCACCTTCACCTGGAACAACTCACCTTTTTTTCTTCCTTCTCCCACCCGCGCCTTACTAAAATCTCTTTCCTTCATCTTGTGGCTTTCCTCTTACACTATATATTCATATCACTTTCTGAAGGTATCTCTTTCAATCCTACCATCTAAAAATTTCGTTCTTCCCTAAGTATTTTCTCATGCAATATTTTCCAAGTAAACATTTTCTGTACAACATCATTTACCACAACTGAAGACACACTCTTCCTGCTCAGTCTGGTGCTCTGGTCATGTCACCACCCTCTCGTACACCTGTCTAATGCTCTGGTCACGTCATCACCCTCTCGACTGCCACTCTCCCACACACCGTACTGGAATCATACCTCTGTAATTCGAGCAATTACTTTTTGTCTCTTTGTTTCTATATAATGACATTATACAGGCAATTTACCAGACCTCAGGCACTTCATCATATGCCGTAAACAAAATGAGAACTTGCCTCACCAGACAGATACTTACACCTACTCTCTGGAAAACTCAACCGTAATTGCAAACACTCCTACTACTTTGCCACACTTCATCTTATGCAAGGCTTTCACAACCTCCTTTCTTTTCATGAAACCACTCACCATGCCTCTCGCTCCTTATACCATCCCATCCCGGACGGCCTACACCCTACATCCACCTTCCTATCATCTGACACATCCAGCAGTTCTTCAAAATACTCACTCCATCTCTTCTTGGCCTCTTTCTTTGCCTAATCACCATTTCCTTATCTGTTCTCCTCGTTGTTCCTTCTGTTCCATCTCTTGCTTTCCTCACACTAATCAACTCCTTCGATAATTTTTTTCGTACTCTCCCTGAAGTTTGCCAATAGTCTCTTACTCCAGTTCTCATTTGTCCTCTTTATCATCCACTGCACCTTGACCCCACTATCGTTTTCTCAAGTACATCTCTCAATCAACAACACTCCTTCCGAGTAAGTATTGTTCATAGACCTTAATCATCCATTCACTATCAATCTCCTCATCGCACATTCACTAACTTTTTCATTATACATCCACAACACAGCTTCCACGTAACACACACTTCGCCCGTATATTGCAAGTACTGCTTCCCTTCATGCCTTTCCACTCCTCGTCTTTTACATTTGTTTCACGTACTCTTACTTCATGCTATCTTTCACTCAGTCTCCCTTGATTGCTAAGGACACAAGCATCTTTTCTACACTTAGTGAATTATACCACCTTCTCTCCTTTCATGTCATAGCCTATTTTTCTAAAAGTTATTACAATTCATTACTCTCGCTTCCACCCAGAAAGGATCAGACATCCCACCAGCTGCCCATCTCAGTACATTCACATCCAACAAGATCTCCTTTGTACGTCTGTCAGTTAGATAATATTCCAATAATGACCTTTGACCTCAACCACTCTTACCTTTCTATATATATGTATGCATCTTTTTTCGTACCAGATATTCTCAGTCACCTGTCAGGGAACAACTCAACAAGATGTTTCCCATTTTCTTCAGCACAAGTATCTCATGTCTTCCAACCATACCTTCAACTACCGCATCACCCACTCTTGTGCAAACTCGATCTCTTGCGTCATAATTGCTGAAGAGGTCACTCAGCTCCTGAACACGCCTCTCTCTCTCTCTCTCTCTCTCTCTCTCTCTCTCTCTCTCTCTCTCTCTCTCTCTCTCTCTCTCTCTCTCTCTCTCTCTCTCTCTCTCTCTCTCACCACCAGATTCGTATGCATTAATAATGATCCACCTCTCGTAGTTTACTTTCATTCTTACCCACATTGAACGTACTTCCTTGCGTTCTTTAACACATTCCCTCAACCTCTCTTTCACCAGAAGTGCCATCTCCTCCTTTGATCTTGTTCTCAAAGTTAACTCCAGATTTGATCCCGAGGACATTCCGAAACCATTCTTTCCCCTTGAGATTAGTTTCACTCGTGGTCAAGAATATCCAGGTTTCTTTCCCTATCCACGCCATCTATCTCTCCCTTCGTCTCATACCGGCTACACTCGAACACATTTAAACGTTCCAGCCTAAACCATGGAGGAGCAGTCCTCGCCTGATTCTTGCCTGTATTCCTTCTTGATAAAGTAACAATATAAGAAGGAAACGATCTCCAGCCCTCCGCTGTGAGAGGAAGAAGAGCGGCTGGGTTGCTTGTGAGGGGATTACCCGGTAAGGAACTCGAACTTGGGCACCGAAGTTCCCTAAGAAGGGAGCCCAACCACCGCATTACTGAGGCTCTCAAATCTATCTTTCTATCAACCAGTCTATCTATCTATCTATCTATCTATCTATCTATCTATCCAAATAGAGTTACAGAGACTACATAACTAAAAGAGATATAGACAGGCATAGGCGAATATATATAGACAGAGGGATAGGTTGACAGGCATATAAATGTGAGTTTACAAGTACAGCTTTCACGAATCTCATTTTCTCGAGAGTTGCCGTAATGTATATCTCCCTCTCTGTAATGTGATGCTGTCAGCAGCAGGAGCCTATCATCTCACGAGGAAATATTATTCATAAAATTGTCGTCAGGCGAACATTCCTGCTTGAGTGACGCGGGACAACTTTACAAGGTAACCACAGTACTCAGGTACCACGAGCAACGTCACTATCACTAGCACCACACCATCACCATCCTCACCATTAGCACCATACCATCACCATCCTCACCATTAGCACCATACCGTCACCAACCTCACCACTAGCACCATACCATCATCATCCACACCATTAGCACCATACCATCACCATCCTCACCACTAGCACCATACCATCAGCACCAACACAACGCCACTGAGTCTCTAATGTAACCATTACATTTATATCATCCATAAACCTGGTGTTATACACAAAACCTATAACAGTTTTTCATTAACACAAAGTGCCATTGAGTTACACGTTAATATTACCACTACCATGAACGTGTTCCATCTCCCTATATGGTTTCCAACTCTAATGATATTCCTACTGGTGTTGTATAAGCATTTATGATGTATCTGTTGATACAAGACCATTCCCACAGGGCGCTGATATCCATATATTTTCTTTCTTCCCACAGCTCAGCTGGTGTCGTATTCACAACTTCAAGTCTCAACTAATTCTTCTAATAACCATCACAACTGAGTCACAACCATCATCAACCTGAGCTTTCTATGCCATTACCATTGTCTCATGGTACCCTACCATCGCTATTACCATCACAACAACCAACTAACCATCACTATTATCATCACAACAACCAACTAACCATAACATTGCCATCATCATTACCACTGACATTGAATGTTCTCTGGACAGACGTGAGATATATGCTCCTGTATCTTCCCTCCTCTCTCTCCTCCGTGCAATATTCAGGGCACAATACGCGTCCAGCCCTCCTAGAATAGTCGGCACCGGCAGGGATTGCAAGGGCAAGATACTCTATTCCACGTCAGCTTTGGTAGCAGCCTAGAATAGTCCACCGGCGGCAGGGACTCCAAGTGCAGGACAACAACCAGCCCCCACCCCAGTTCGCGTCCGCCTCGTCCGTGTATTTGATACATATCCCACTGGATCCTTAATAAGCCGTGCTGCAAGGGGGATGAAAGGCCTCGGTGGTATTATACGTGGAAGCACAGGTCCTACGTGCTTGGGAGAGAGAGAGAGAGAGAGAGAGAGAGAGAGAGAGAGAGAGAGAGAGAGAGAGAGAGAGAGAGAGAGAGAGAGAGAGAGAGAGAGAGAGAGAGAGAGAGAGAGAGAGAGAGCTCTGATGAGTGCTCGAGGAGCAGGAGCAGAAGGAGGAGAAGGAGGAGGAGGAGGAAGGAAGAGAGGTCCTGAAGACCATTATTCATGCTGGTGATCTGGGCGATAGTGGCGGTGCTGGCCGGGTTTCAAGACAATTTTACTCTTCCTTCATCCATCACAATAAGAAAGGGTTTAGGTGTTGCTGCTCTCTCTCTCTCTCTCTCTCTCTCTCTCTCTCTCTCTCTCTCTCTCTCTCTCTCTCTCTCTCTCTCTCTCCTCTCTCTCTCTCTCTCTCTCTCTCTCTCTCTCTCTCTCTCTCTCTCTCTCTCTCTCTCTCTCTCTCATACAAGCACACACACATTATGATGATAACGTCTTTACAGATAATGATGTTACTGAAAAGCATAAACTGGATCAATAAACCGTCGTAGAGAAAACCTGACACCAGAATCTTGATGGAATATCACTTAAAAAAGAAACCAAATGAGACGAGTAAACTCCTGGTGATGTTATTAAGACAATGCACCGAGCAAACTATCATAGCAGATACACGTTATACCTACTCACACAGGTGGATCTAAGCTAAATCCTAATCATCATAGACCAGATAGCCTAATATCCTATGTAGACACAGTGCATGAAAGTGATAAATGACATACATTCTAGAATACGCGATCAAAAGCAACTTCATAAACTGAAAGCCAGAATGAATCTGTACCAGGCACAAGCACACAAACACAACTATTACTTCACTACAATGATATCCACCAGACTCTGTTGCAAGGAGAGGGAAGGAACATTTACTTGACTTCGTCAAAGCATTTGACAAAGTAGATTACAACGTTTTATCTCGTAAAGTGGCAAAAGCAAGAGAGAAATGGATTAAAAGAATTCCTAAATGATAGAAAGTTCAAAGTGGTAATGTATGCAACCAGTTGTATAGCAGATGGTCTACCAGGAAAGCCACGAGGAACTGTATTGCCCTCATAATAAAGATCTGGGATACACGTCCCACTGGATCCTGACTTAATAAGCCATGCTGCTGGGACATGAAAGTCCTCCGTGGTATTATACGTGGAAGCAGAGGTGCTACGTGCTAGGAGAGAGAGAGAGAGAGAGAGAGAGAGAGAGAGAGAGAGAGAGAGAGAGAGAGAGAGAGAGAGAGAGAGAGAGAGAGAGAGAGAGAGAGAGCACCGATGCATGCTCGAGGAGGAGGAGGAGGAGGAAGGAAATATATAAGGAGCGAGTAAAGTCAGAAGCTTTGCAGACGAGAGCGAGGATTGAGGGGATCTGAGACAGACGAATAACTGCAACAAAATGGACGGACAGAAGGAAACCTAATGAGGAGAAACCTGGCCAGAAAACTCATATGGTGGCCCAACAGGATGAAATATTGAGTGCAAAGACGACCGTCAGGAATCTAGCAAAAAGTGATCATAAATAATGATTTAGAATTCAAAGAACACAGTGATGATATGGTACCTTCAAGGCAGAAAATGAGAGGTGTGATAATAAGAACTTTCACAACGAGAGACACAAAACGAATGATAAAAATGTTCAACTTGTACATAATAAACAAGTTGAGCACCGCTGCGTTACTTGGTTACTAGGCAAACAAATGGAATTAAACAGCCTTGGAAGAATTTGGAAACATACTACAAGTAGAGGAAACAATGAGAAGGGGGAGACCTAACTGGAGATGGAAGGATGGAGTGAAAAGATATTGAGAGATCGTGGACTGAACATGCAAGAGGGCGAAAGGTGTGCACAGTAAAAAGTGAATTGGAACGATGTGATATACAGCGATCGACGTGCTGTCAATGGATTGACTCAGGTTATGTAAAGCGGCCAGAGAAAATCATGAGAAAGTCTGTGGGGTCTGGTTGTGGATATGGAGCTGTGGTTGCGGTGCATTACACATGACAGATAGAAAATGAGAATAGACGTGAGCGAATGCGGCCTTTCTTTGTTCCTGTCGCTACCTCGCAAACACAGCAAACAGCGTCCAAGTATATGTATATATATACATATATATATATATATATATATATATATATATATATATATATATATATATATATATATATATATATATGTATATATATATATATATATATATATATATATATATATATATATATATATATATATATATATATATATATATATATTTGAGTTGGATATATGAGAATACTGTGAAGTAGTTTCATAAATCATTTAGTGCGATACCAGGAGAGTTTAATAACATTCCAGAAACAACTACTTAAGCGTTCAAAGGAAAATTGTTAAGTGGCTGCGGTGAGCGGTAAACGCTACGCGTTAGCCATGCCATCATAGCAAAATCTCTTCGTAAGTGTTCGTACGTAGGTGTTGCATTGCATCTCGTCCTCTCCGTCACAAATATCATTGTAATGTTATTCTTATGGTCGTCCTCGATCTCCAGCCACACCACAGGGAGGCTAGTAGTATTGTCTCGTAGCGTCAGATATGGTCTGGTTGTGTTGTGCACCTGGCCAGGAGTCAGCCCGGCCAGGGTATGGGATATTTTGCTAATGTCAGTCTCTTTGTGTGGGACCCGTGTGTTGCTAGTGCTAATGTCTCCTCCTCTGGCCCGTGTTGTAAACGTCTCTGCGTAGACACCTCGTGTTGTTAGCTAAGGTGTGTGTGTGTGTGTGTGTGTGTGTGTGTGTGTGTGTGTGTGTGTGTGTGTGTGTGTGTGTGTGTGTGTGTGTGTGTGTGTGTGTGTGCGTGTGTGTGTGTGTGTGTTGCTCCTGTTAGGAAGTAATCGTCGAACGAACATGAACTTACCTTTCCTCACCGACGTCTTGGCATGAGGTGAAACCATTATGATGGTCTCTTTTGTTATATGATGATTATGGGGTCTGATTTATATTCAGGTAATGTCATATATCATCTGATTATTGATGTAACATGTCATTTATTGGACGGAACATAGTGCTTTTCGTCATCTGTATTGTTATATGATAATCTACACGGGTGAGTCGTGGGTTAAGGTCACTCTTAAAGCTGAAAACTTATGATTGTCGTCCATCAGGGGTTTAGGAACCTCATGCCCTAAGGAGGCGTCTGTCCTTTCCACATAAGTAATTTTCATGGAACATTATAGTCAATCTAGGCGATGATTGGCTGATCAATGGGTGATCTAAAACGTTAGGAGGCGAATCGGTCGTACTGATGACGTAAAATTTACAATGGGTGAGAATCATTTCAGTTACGATGATCAGAAATCGACCAACACCCTCACACCGAAACGCCTCTGGATCATTTGTCATGTCTTTGCATTATAAGATGAAGTAGACGTCACTAGATATATCCTCTGACCTTCGCCAAGAATAGAGTCTTATACATATTTCTAACCCACTGAGTGGATTGATCAGGACGCACTGGTATAAGTATGCTAAAAAAAAAGATGTATATTAGGAAATGCACGCGAGAATATCCCTTACCATGACCGGGTCTGCTTGCAGTCACCTCACCATGACCCCTGGGCCGTCCGGCCAATTAGGGAGGTATGATTGCATCTGACTCTAGGTTATAGGAGGGGAAGCTCCCCTCTCCCTCTCTCTCTCTCTCTCTCTCTCTCTCTCTCTCTCTCTCTCTCTCTCTCTCTCTCTCTCTCTTGCTTCAACCCTAGAGACAACCAGGATCAAAAATAACCCTCCTGAGGTGTTTAGATCAAGACCCCGACGTAGCACCTGTGTCAACTCCTGCCATACATCACGCTAATTGATATTCGTCAGAAAACTGTTGGCTTCTGTATACCTGTGAGGGAGGTGTCGTCTGTCTGCAGTATGCTAATATATCTGTCTGTTACACTTGCTGAGGCATCCGGGCCAGAGCTCCCTGTACTGACGGTGATGTCTGCTCCCGGGCTCCTGTGGTGAGGGAAGCTGCTATCTGTATTCTGGCCAGTCCTCTTGTGTTACACCTCTGTCGATACCATCAGGGACCTGTTGAGAGGCTGCTGCCTATCTGATGTCCAGTCATCCTGGCCCCTCATGGCTTTCCTACCATGTCCTCCACCGTGGGAGGAGACGTCCTCATGCCTCTGGCTAGGAGCTACTCTGTACCTCGCCCCAAAGTGCGCGTCACTACCCACTATCATGACCGCTAACTTGCTCACACTATCATGACCGCTAACTTGCTCTCACTATCATGACCGCTAACTTGCTCTCACTATCATGACCGCTAACTTGCTCTCACTATCATGACCGCTAACTTACTCTCACTATCATGACCGCTAACTTGCTCTCACTATCATGACCGCTAACTTGCTCACACTATCATGACCGCTAACTTGCTCTCACTATCATGACCGCTAACTTGCTCTCACTATCATGACCGCTAACTTACTCTCACTATCATGACCGCTAACTTGCTCTCACTATCATGACCGCTAACTTGCTCTCACTATCATGACCGCTAACTTGCTCTCACTATCATGACCGCTAACTTACTCTCACTATCATGACCGCTAACTTGCTCTCACTATCATGACCGCTAACTTGCTCTCACTATCATGACCGCTAACTTGCTCTCACTATCATGACCGCTAACTTGCTCACACTATCATGACCGCTAACTTGCTCTCACTATCATGACCGCTAACTTGCTCACACTATCATGACCGCTAACTTGCTCTCACTATCATGACCGCTAACTTACTCTCACTATCATGACCGCTAACTTGCTCTCACTATCATGACCGCTAACTTGCTCTCACTTTCACGGGTAGTTTGGGGAGGAAAAGCTGAGTCATCTCCTTAATCAGCACAATGTAGTTCCATCCATCGCATACACATAATGAGGAAGCAACATTCTACATACATTATGTGACTACCTAGTCAGCACTGTACATAGGTGAAGTCTGACTGCTGGAGCACTATAGTTGGAGTTTACATACAGAGTAGAGCAACATGAATTCTAAGAATTAGGAGTGTGTGGCAAAAGGCGTCTGTCTCAGGATTAGTGTAGCTCCATACCTACACCTTTCGATAGTCAATTCCTACTCTCTCTCTCTCTCTCTCTCTCTCTCTCTCTCTCTCTCTCTCTCTCTCTCTCTCTCTCTCTCTCTCTCTCTCTCTCTCTCTCTCTCTCTCTCTCTCTCTCTCTCTCTCTCTCTCTCTCTCTCCCTCTCTCTCTCTCTCTCTCGTTGCCTGGCTTTCATAAGGACTTTTGTTCGTGACTGGATCATTTAACGTATACGGAAAGAATCTAGACTTCGATAATCATTAATCCATTAACTCTCAAATACCACAGCTTAAATCCTATTGGAAATCAAGCGAGAAGGTCGACGGAGCAACACAGACTGCTTGTTAGATGGACGTTATGTTCCCTTTTCTCTCCTCTGTTGTGATCTGGACAGCAAGCAAGTGATTAACAGCTGCCTTAGACAGGTCACAACATTACAACCTGGATGTAACAGCAGTACAACACGGACCCCAAAATAGTATAACCCGGTCCCCAGAACACTACAACCTGGACCCCAAGACAGTACAACCCGGAACCTAGAACGTTACAACCCAGACGCCACCATAGTTCAACCCTGGTTCAAAGGACACAGATCATACACCTATCGCTGTCCCTCTTAGTGCAATATGTACATCAAGAGATAAGAAGTGACTTCCATTGTTCTCTTAAGTCTTTAAAAACCATGTACATTGTTTACAGCGGCGGTCTGGTCAGTTGATGAAAGGGTAAATGATTTATAAATGAAAGTACATACTTTTTGTTTGTCATGTCTTGACTGATGGTGATTATGGTAGAATATTTTCCCTGCTGTTAATCAGCAGCTCAAAATTTATGTTTGTTTTAAAGTTTCTGTGTTAAGTTTCCTGTCTCAAATTCTTCATTTAGTATGCTCATGTGTAAATTAGTGATTATGTTATCATTATGTTAACATGGAATATATATATATATATATATATATATATATATATATATATATATATATATATATATATATATATATCCCTGGGGATAGGGGAGAAAGAATACTTCCCACGTATTCCCTGCGTGTCGTAGAAGGCGACTAAAAGGGAAGGGGGGGGGGGGGGGGGGCTGGAAATCCTCCCCTCTCGTTTTTTTTTTTTTTTTTTTTAACTTTCCAAAAGAAGGAACAGAGAAGGGGGTCAGGTGAGGATATTCCCTCTAAGGCCCAGTCCTCTGTTCTTAACGCTACCTCGCTAATGCGGGAAATGGCGAATAGTATGAAAGAAAAGAAAGATATATATATATATATATATATATATATATATATATATATATATATATATATATATATATATATATATATATATATATACATATCCTTGGTGCTATTTAAGCCAAAATTAGCACATTGAAATCTGCAATATGTTCACCCGACCACTTTCAAAGAGGAATAAATTCGTCTCGGCTTAGTGTGTTTTGCAAACATTGATTAAGAAATGTTTGCTTAATGACAAATGAATGTGTTGCTTAGAGCAACCAGCTCAGCTAACACCAATGATGTAACAAAGTATTAGTTAGACGATCTATGGAGAGAGAGAGAGAGAGAGAGAGAGAGAGAGAGAGAGAGAGAGAGAGAGAGAGAGAGAGAGAGAGAGAGAGAGAGAGAGAGAGAGAGAGATCCTCCACGTAAGAGACTGAAGATAAGCATTATAGTTCTACAGTTCTATGTGTTCATGTAGAAAATATACCAAGTTTAACCCGGTAGTTTAGCAGCTCTAATGAGACAAGAGAGTGAGACCAGCAATCCTGACACGGAGGGTGTAAGATGGTCCCGGCCATCACCTCAACACTCCTCAGTCAGGAAGACAGATGCAGTCACAATACGAACCTTAAAGTAAAGTAGTTCCTATGTTGTATCTAGATGTGGAAACATTATCTCTAGATACATCTCGTCCATACTAAAGTACATATATGTAGAGTAAGTACTACATAGGACTTGTGATCACATGAAAATTCGATGGAATTCACGCCAAGCCTCGAAAATAAACCAGAATATAAAACTTTCATATGCAAATTGCATCAATGTATAAATGTATTCCATGCATCAGAATGCCGGCATTTTCATATTAGTTTATTACAGTTGGTAATGTTCTTTACAGCCACCCATGAGTGGGTTTAGCGTTACATTAAAACTGCCAACCTTAACACCACCTTCGTTTTATTTCTTATTTTCAGCAGAATCAAATTTTTACACGGTTGGTTTACCCGTGTAATCACCATTCTATCATTGGTAGTTGTCCGAGCAATCACCATTTTTACTGGTGAGTTTCTGCAGAAACACCAGTTCCACAAGTACGTTACGATTAATTTGGTGTTCTCATTGGCGGGTTGGGATATGATCACCGTTCCCATTGGTGGAATTCAAAAAATTTGAATCGCCGTTTTCATTAGTAGGATCCTGGTACTCTCGATTCCCATTGGCTGGTGGAGAACGACTGTCATTATCTGGTAGGGATCTTTCCACCCATTGTTGATGTTTCAACACAGCTTACTCCATCGTGCTGGACCCATCCTTACAGTAAACATACGTACTTGACATCATAGTATAATATCATCATTATTACTATTATCATCATCATTATTACTATCATTATTATCATTATTAATATCATCATTAACATTATTATTATTGTAACGTTGATATAATTGTTGTTCTTAATAATATCAATATCATCATTATCATATCATTATCATCATCATCATCATCATCAACTTTTCACAACCCAAGGACGACCTATCTAAGGGCTCCTGCAGTTCCAAGGCTTCACTACGCTCAGTAGCAGGAGCAGGAGGGACCCTTCCGAAGTGAAAAGTTCTATCACCAGACTGTACACACCTTCGCTGCGTGACAATGGCGCAGACTCACCACAGGTATGAAACATCCCCAATCCCCGGCCCCCCCAATCCCCCCCCCCCCCCACACACACACAACCAACCCCACCCCACCCCTGCAGTGCAACGTAACTACGTGGAGTCCGGTAACACACATTGCCTATATATGTTTTATACTTGACCGCCGTTTCCTTCGCTAGCGAGGTAGCGCCAGGAACTGACGAAGAAAAACCCCATCCGCTCACATCTATTCTCTAGCTGTCATGTGTAATGCATCGAAACCACAGCTCCCTTATCTACAATCAGGCCCCTCAGACGTCTCCATGGTTTACCCCAGAAGCTTCACATGCCCTGGTTTATACATATATATATATATACATATATATATATATATATATATATATATATATATATATATATATATATATATATATATATATTTTCTTTTTTTTTTGGCTTTGTCGCTGTCTCCCGCGTTTGCGAGGTAGCGCAAGGAAACAGACTAAAGAAATGGCCCAACCCACCCCCATACACATGTATATACATACACGTCCACACACGCAAATATACATACCTACACAGCTTTCCATGGTTTACCCCAGACGCTTCACATGCCCTGATTCAATCCACTGACAGCACGTCAACCCCGGTATACCACATCGATCCAATTCACTCTATTCCTTGCCCTCCGTTCACCCTCCTGCATGTTCAGGCCCCGATCACACAAAATCTTTTTCACTCCATCTTTCCACCTCCAATTTGGTCCCCCACTTCTCCTCGTTCCCTTCACCTCCGACACATATATCCTCTTGGTCAATCTTTCCTCACTCATTCTCTCCATGTGCCCAAACCATTTCAAAACACCCTCTTCTGCTCTCTCAACCACGCTCTTTTTATTTCCACACATCTCTCTTACCCTTACGTTACTTACTCGATCAAACCACCTCACACCACACATTGTCCTCAAACATCTCATTTCCAGCACATCCACCCTCCTGCGCACAACTCTATCCATAGCCCACGCCTCGCAACCATACAACATTGTTGGAACCACTATTCCTTCAAACATACCCATTTTTGCTTTCCGAGATAATGTTCTCGACTTCCATACATTCTTCAAGGCTCCCAGGATTTTCGCCCCCTCCCCCACCCAATGATCCACTTCCGCTTCCATGGTTCCATCTGCTGCCAGATCCACTCCCAGATAACTAAAACACTTTACTTATATATATATATATATATATATATATATATATATATATATATATATATATATATATATATATATATATATATATATATATATATATATTCAAATTGTAATCCAGACTAGATGAGGCCACCAGTATCCATGACCTGTGTCTTGTTATAAAGTTCATCCACAACTATAACTCCAGTGTTGTGTTCCTCAATATATGTTGTATTTTTTCAGCATTTCAATCCTGCTTTATCCTGGCGATTGGTTTGTTTCAGAGTTTTTTCTTTATTTTGCTCTGTGTTTTTTCCTCTCCCATTCTCTACCAATCCGTTGTTTCTTTTGTGTGCTTCAATTTCTGTTTGTTTTTCTTTCTCTCGTCTGCATCTGTGTTTTTATGTCTCTCTTCTCAGTCTGTTTTATTTCTGTGTTCCTTTTCTGACCCTTTCCATTTCGATCGATCTATCTTTATTTCTTTCCATCTCTCCGATCTATTTCTTCCCCCTCTCTCTCTTTCTCTTTTTCTTTGATATAGCGAAATCTCGTTGCAAGTTTCTTTTTACTCTCTCTCTCTCTCTCTCTCTCTCTCTCTCTCTCTCTCTCTCTCTCTCTCTCTCTCTCTCTCTCTCTCTCTCTCTCTCTTTGTGCCACGTCCCTAGCGGCCCCGTGAGCGTAGTGGTCTTATGGAGGGACATTTGGCTGTCATTCAGTGAAGATTGTGTAGTCAGACCCGTCGTCTCTATCTGACGAGTCATGCGTGGCTCCTGTAGGGGGTGGTGGTGGTGGTGGTGGTGGTGGTGGTGGAGGTGGTGGTGGAGGTGGTGGAGGTGGTGGTGGAGGTGGTGGTGGAGGTGGTGGAGGTGGTGGTGGAGGGTGTTGCCGTGATGGTTGCACCTGAGTCTCCTACACCTGGCTCCCTACCTGGCCCAGCTCCAGGGAGTTTTATCAAGGGTGCAGCTCTCTCATGGGTGGAGGAGTGGGGATTGTGGCGACGAACGTATCACCCACTGCCCATGTTGTGTGTACACTTTGCCATCATGACCAGATGCAAGACTTTGTCTCTCAGTAAGTATCGGTTTTCATCGGGCCTTGATATGGTTGATCCTATTTTGTATTTGGTGGATACCAGATCTCTGACCGCTTCAAAGTGACTATTTATAAACAGACCTCAAATGTAGAGCTTCATAAATCCCACATTTAGAGGTTACACACCACGCTCGTAGTATGATGGTGAGACTGGATCGAAAAACTGTTAGCATCTTGTCTTCTCCAGGCAACATCTTCAACCTCTTTTGCGCACTAATTCAGATATTAATGTGAAACAACGAAGACCACATAAAGCCAACAGCTGAAATTACAGATAGATGGAGGAAGGGGCGACAGGACGTTCCACTCCCGAAGACCAGGCAAGTGGAGTGATCTCCCGCCGGTCTACAGACATCGTCCAGTTACGTCATTCATCATCGTAGAGAGACATCAATCCTTCAGCTGCCGATAGATCCATCCAGAGCTCCCCGAGGCATAGCCTCTTTCCAGGTCACTGAGGGAGGAGGAACGATGTCGAGCAAACAACTTAATCAAATGAAAACTTCCCACAGCTGGGTCAGAGGACGGGGCAGCTGCCTCCTGCCCGCTGGTGTTCTACCACGCACACTGGTGGTCAAGGTCAGTGATCAACGAGGGCGAGATGAGAGCTCAGGGCACCGGTGTAATGTCACAACATGATGGATTTTATGTGTGTGTGTGTGTGTGTGTGTGTGTGTGTGTGTGGACTGATCACTGAAATATTAACCCGTCACGCACACCGCTGCACTTGTGAGGACTGTGTTCATGGAAGACTTCGCCCAGGAATGAACGTATCTTGCTGACCTGGTCGTCTTGTTGTGTTGTATTTCAGATGGAAATCATGATGGCGTCACTGTGCTGACGGAGGAGTGAGGCTGATTTATTGTACCGAGTTGGTAAATGCTTTATAGCACTGACTGGAAGAGGAGTCTGATGTATTGTACTAAGTGAAGTTAAAGAACTCTATTGGACTCCTTATGGACGAGGCTACTTAACACTGCTAACTGTAGGAAGAGTCTGTTTTATTGAATTCATTTTTGGAAATTCACCTTTATCACATGACGCACCAGAGGTTAAGTCTGCTCTACTGTGTCAAATGGGAGATTTGCACTTTAATTCGGTAACTCAGAAATAAGTTCGTTTTGTTCAATTTACTGGGAGGTAGATAAAGAAATAAAGTGTACCTTATTGTATCAACAAGGTAGTAAATCTACTTTGCTGAATGTACTTTAAGTCTCTGCTTTATTTGATTCAGTTGAAAGTAGAGTGGGAAATAAGTCTGCTTTATCATATCAGCAAGATGGTAAATCTACTTTACTGGTTTTACTGAGAGGGAAGTCTGTGCTTTACTGGGATCACTGTGAGGAAATCATGGTTTACTGCAGACTTACCGTTACTGATACACGTACAGGGAAGTACCGTGATGGGGGATGAGCGAGTCAACATAAACATCAGCTCTCATGGTAGCAAGCAGTGATGCGTCCGGAGGAAAAGAAATATGTAATGTAATGAAAGATAATGTTTTCCTCTGAGTATATACAGGGCAAGTGGTCGGTACCAGACCTGAAAGTACTTAAGTAAAAGTTTTTCTGTAAATAATTGCACGCAGGATATATCACTTACGTCAGGTAATGAAAGTAATGTTTTACTACGTTTAAGCAGAGTATTACGACACCCAGGCTCCTCTCCTGAGGCAATGCTGGGCTTTTGTTGACTCTTGACGTTAAGCGTCTTTTGGACGAAGAAAAGCAATCGGCTTTAGAAAATATTAAGATTTTAAAGTTCTTCCTCGAAATACGTATTTACACAGACACACAGACACAGACACACACACACACACACACACACACACACACACACACACACACACACACACACACTAACTGTACAGTTCTGGAAAAAAATCAGAAAGCAAGTGGACGACATTTTTCAGAGGAGGAGTTACCTGAGCGAGGGAGAGGACGGTTACTGGAAGAGCGAGTCGTCATGTGTAAAGAACCTGTAAGATTTCTGCCGGACAGTGAGCTCTGTCTCCAGGAAAAGGGAAAGGGAAGGCTGGGTGGACTGTGTGTATCTGGTCTGATAGAGGAAAGCTTTGGACATTACCGCATAGGAAGTTGATCAGAAGTACAATTACCGGGCAGGAATACGGGTAACACCCCCTACAATGGATGGGAGATTATCTAAGTGCAAAGTAATATAGGAAGAAAGTGAGAGGAACCCTCTTAAAATGGGATGGCGTCACCAGTAGTGCACCGCTGGGTTCTGTTCTGCGACCATTACTTTTTTTTTTCATCGATGTGAATAAAGTGCCAGAGGGTATGGACTCCTACCTGCATATGTTTGCAGATGATGCGAAGATCATGAGGAGAGTGAAAAGCGTGGATGATTGCATTAAGTTACAGTGGGACCTCGACAGCCTCCAATGTTGGCTTGATATAAAACTGATGAAGTTGGCCCCGAGTATATGTAAAACGATGATGAGACGTCACAGCGAAAAAAAAGAAACAAGAAACTTGTAGGACATAAATTGCAGGAACCTTTGTGAGAGAAGGATTTGGGAGTTGACATCGTTCCTAGTCATTCGCTAAAGTCCCACCTAAGGAGAATAGTTAAGGAGACAAGCTGTCTGCTAGCAAATATTAGCAGTGCATTCAGATTCACGAACAAAGAACTAATCAGCATCCTGTTCATATTCTACAGAAGACTAAAAGTAGATAATCCTTCTCGTGTCTGGTCATCACAGCTAATAGAACAACCAGAGCTACTTGACTTCGAAGGTCCAGAGGAGAGCAACAGAGATGGTATTAAGGACGATGTAGATTCCTGATGATGTCTCGATGAAGGTGAACGCTGGAATGACATCAATGGATAACTATGGACAACTGGTGTTTGAGGACCCACCTCGTGGCAGAATGATACTCAGAAAATTAAAGACAATAAGAAGATTAACAACTCTAAATATGCTGTGGTTTTCAGCTCTATTATGCACCGCACCCTCCGTACTCTCGGCGCTCACCTATGTCCTGTGACGTGCCCTTCAGTTAAACTATCACTGGAGCGACTTTTGCTATATGCAAATAGAAAAACAAAGACTTAATAGCACCCAGGAAAAATATATTCTTTCAGCTTTCAAGATGGGAGGAAAAGGTAGGGGAGCGGAGGAGGGGGGGATATTGATATATTTCTTTTTAAAATGAATAGGAAAAGGTTGGAAGATCTTGTTTAAGTGTTAACACTGTAGTGTAAGAGTACATGTGAGGTTTGCCTAGAGTAAATAATACTTAATACTGTGATCCACGGTCATGGAGGACGCACCTTCCCTCTTTGTTTGCTTAGGTTTAATCTCATTTGTGCTGCACGTATGTGGTTTAACTTCCCAGTACCTCGTCCTCAGTGGAAGAATAATGAATTAACCTTTCTCTGTTTTTCATTTCCCCTATTTCTTTTTACTCTCTCTCTCTCTCTCTCTCTCTCTCTCTCTCTCTCTCTCTCTCTCTCTCTCTCTCTCTCTCTCTCTCTCTCTCTCTCAGCATTTCAGCTGGCTGTCAAGTGTGTCACTCCTTTGACCCAGGTGGCTGTGTTTTCTTCCTGCCTCACCCACACGTAAGGATGTTGGCATCCAGTCCACAAACACGTCATCTGCATGTCATACATAATATCTGACATCACAGAACAAAACTTACACGACTCGATCTTCGTAACTCTGTACGTTCCTGCGGTGAGCTCTACGTGTAGCCCTGACGTTTGACAAAATCTCATCATAAGTACCCGACAGTTTTTCTCACTCTCTCTCTCTCTCTCTCTCTCTCTCTCTCTCTCTCTCTCTCTCTCTCTCTCTCTCTCTCTCTCTCTCTGTTTTCCCTCTCCCTCCTTTTACTCCCTCCAAAACTTAGTGCCAGAGATGTACACAAAACACATATACCCGGCGAATACAAACAGACGAACATATGAAAAATATATATAAAGAATATAAAGCAACGGCCAGAATAAACACTCCATCACTGCACACAATCCGGATGCGTCTCTCACCATAGGGGTATAGAATAATACTAAAATGTTTTGCATTCATGTGTCCCATGTACGAATTTAAATTTTTGTTTTGCCTCATATGTGTATTGTTCCGTGGTACTTTTTACATGAACCAGATTTGAATAATAGTGTTAGGTAATAAGAAATAAACGACGTAAAACCTTTCAGTGCTTTGGGATGATGTGTGAACATCTTAAAGACAGCTCACGATCACAACACTCTCTACGCAGGCAACTCCAAACATGCATCTTAACCTCACATGATCAGACCGTAGTAAGTTCACTGCAAACAGAATGTCTGGTTCCCTACGGAAATCCATCAACATCCTCTTAACCCATGATAGACAAAGCCACTGCTTATATATATATATATATATATATATATATATATATATATATATATATATATATATATATATATATATATATATATCGTTCAAATTCCTTAACCTTCGTTGTAAACAACACATACAATCTGTAATTGAATAATCCTTATCCAACAGAAAGCAATACGCCGGCATGTAGGTCCCGTCCACACAACAACACATGAAGTCTTCAAAATCTGTCTCTTTTGATTGTAGGAAAAAAATATACCAATCCCGTGAGTGTATGTATGTTGTTGGATTTAATGGCCACCAACAGCAAAATGCTCTTCAGACACAAACCCCGCGCCATTTGTCAAATATGCAAAGTACAAAAATTGGTCGGATAATCCCTTCACTCTGTGTATGTTATTGGATTTGATGCACATCAACAGCCAAAGGTCATTAAACCAAAATCCATATCATAAGTCAAAATATATAGAGCACAAACCTTTTTTTTTTTAGCTGCTCTCTTCAATAGGACTCCAAGTCTAATTAGATACCTCACAGCTGCGCGCGCAGGGTAGAGGGGTTACAATTCTATCAACGATTGATATAATTCTAGTGCACATTGATACAAAATTAATGCATCATAACTCGCATTATATGTTTAACTTTCCCCATCATAGTCGTCATAATGTATCACGTCCCCCCCCCACGTCCATCATAATGCCCAGCATTTGTTCCACGATGTAGTCTTCATGACCCAGACCTGGCCACACAGCGGCCGGCACCAAGTTTGGTAGCCACGTTAAAATCTGAAAGCGAAAGCGCAAATTATATCAGGGTTGTGTTGATGGTGACGCACACAGGAGGGCTACTGTATATTTTTCTATTTATTTTCATCTTTTTTTTCCACTGTGCCGAAGACTGTGTCAATATACAGCATCATTTTAGCGTTACCGACCATGTCACAAACAAGGACCCGCATGGGTTCGAATCCCGGGGTGGGGCACTTGGCCCACAGTTTACACAGCTGTTCATCCTCTCTATGGGGTTGGTCTATAGATTGGGCATCCAGCTTAGGATAAAATATATATATAAATATATATATATATATATATATATATATATATATATATATATATATATATATATATATATATATATATATATATATATATATCCCTGGGGATAGGGGATTAAGAATACTTCCCACGTATTCCCTGCGTGTCGTAGAAGGCGACTAAAAGGGGAGGGAACGGGAGGCTGGAAATCCTCCCCTCTCATTTTTTTTTTTTTTAATTTTCCAAAAGAAGGAACAGAGGGGGGCCAGGTGAGGATATTCCACAAAGGCCCAGTCCTCTGTTCTTAAACGCTACCTCGCTAACGCGGGAAATGGCGAATAGTTTAAAAGAAAGAAAGAAATATATATATATATATATATATATATATATATATATATATATATATATATATATATATATATATATATATATATATATATATATATATATATTATCCCTGGGGACAGGGGAGAAAGAATATTTCCCACGTATTCCCTGCGTGTCGTAGAAGGCAACTAAAATGGGAGGGAGCAGGAGGTTGAAAATCCTCCCTTCTCATTTGTAATTTTCCAAAAGAAGGAACAGAGAAAGGGGCAAGTGAGGATATTCCCTCAAAGGCTCAGTCCTCTGTTCTTGGCGCTACCTCGCTAACGCGGGAAATGGCGAATTGTATGTATATATATATATATATATATATATATATATATATATATATATATATATATATAAAGATGTCGTCTCAGCAAATATAAAAACAAGAAAAACGTGTAACAAGTGAGGGTCAACAAGAGCAGATCCTTCACCTGACCACAGTCTACTGTACACATGTACGTAATGCCACTCCAGTTTACCCCTTGGGTGTGATGACGTCACCTCCCGGCACGAGGAGACGAGCCGTCGGGTATGCTGACTTGGCCATTGATCTGACCCTTCAGGGGTTAGGGCAAGGGTCATGCCGTCATCCCCAAAGGTCGTAGTGTCGTCTTGCTCTGAAATCGTCGTGTTAAAAGGTCGTATCGCGATGCTCAAGAGTCGTACCTTCATACTCAACCTCTCACCATGATGAGGCTCCACCTCATACTCAACCCACCCGCGACGATGAGGCTCCACCTCATACTCAACCCATCCACAGCAATGAGGCTCCACCTCATACTCAACCCACCCACGACGATGAGGCTCCACCTCATACTCAACCCATCCACAGCAATGAGGCTCCATCACCACCACCACTTCACAAATCACCTCATCTCCACTACCTACTACAAGGAAACCTACACACACACACACTCGCTCCTCCTCCCACCACACCAACACACACCCCTAACTAAAGCAGCTAAGTCTCACGTAATAAATCACAAGGCTTGAATTATCGCAGGCCAACCAGGCTTCATCCACTCACAGAACCTTTTATCGCCAGCTCCTGCTCAAAAGCACATTTGTGTTGATAACGCATTTCCAACTTGAGTTCCCTCCCCCACTCCTTCTCCGGCCACTCCTCCGGTGTCAAAGTCCACGGGCGGCGTTTTAAGTTTATGAGGAAAATGCTTCCCAATACTTTGGAACTGTTGGGATGTGTTGGTCCCAAGGCTTTCTTGGATGATATGTTCTTTTTTTCGTTCTTTTTATGAAAAGTTATCATACGTACATTCTTAAGACAGGAATCTGTATTACTGCAATATGATATAGTATAATATATAATATAATATATATATATATATATATATATATATATATATATATATATATATATATATATATATATATATATATATATATATTTTTTTTTTTTTTTTCATTTTGCTTTGTCGCTGTCTCCCGCGTTAGCGAGGTAGCGCATGGAAACATACGAAAGAAATGCCCCCCCCCCCACATACACATGTATATACATACACGTCCATACTCGCAAATATACGTACCTATACATCTCAACGTATACATATTTATACACATGCAGACATATACATATATACACATATACATAATTCATACTGTCTGCCTTTATTCATTCCCATCGCCACCCCGCCACACATGAAATAACAACCCCCTCCCCCCTCATGTGCGCAAGGTAGCGCTAGGAAAAGACAACAAAGGCCACATTCGTTCACACTGTCTCTAGCTGTCATGTAATATAATGCACCGAAACCACAGCTCCCTTTCCACATCCAGGCCCCACAGAACTTTCCCTGGTTTACCCCAGACGCTTCACATGCCCTGGTTCAATCCACTGACAGTACGTCGACCCCGGTATTTATATATATATATATACCCTGGGGATAGGGGATTAAGAATACTTCCCACGTATTCCCTGCGTGTCGTAGAAGGCGACTAAAAGGGGAGGGAGCGGGGGGCTGGAAATCCTCCCCTCTCGTTTTTTTTTTTTTTTTTTTTTTTTTTTTTTTTTTTTTTTTCAAAAGAAGGAACAGAGAATTGTGCCAGGTGAGGGTATTCCCTCAAAGGCCCAGTCCTCTGTTCTTAACGCTACCTCGCTAATGCGGGAAATGGCGAATAGTTTGAAAGAAAGAAATATATATATATATATATATATATATATATATATTTTTATTTTTTTTTAATTAGTTATAGTCTCTCTCTCTCTCTCTCTCTCTCTCTCTCTCTCTCTCTCTCTCTCTCTCTCTCTCTCTCTCTCTCTCTCTCTCTCTCTCTTTACAAACCCATCACATCCTCAACATTGATTGCAAGCTAAACTTGCCTTAATAAGTTTTCATCATGATATCACCTTCAGACGGGACTTTTTCGCAGACCTCCTGCTGTATATATACATCAGACAGGTGCTAGAGAGACTTAAAGTTACCGATCGGGAGTTCTCTTGCAGCTACTGTTGTCAACACAAGTAAATAAAGGAAACTGAAGGAAGGCAATTCTGTATTTCATGCTCTATATACGTCTTGTATGGAGCCCACAGATGCAGCTGAGAACTATGATGAATAATCTCTTTAACTACTTACTACTACTGCTACTACAACTACTGCTACTACTGCTACTGCTACTGCTACTGCTACTGCTGCTACTACTGCTACTACTATTACTACTATTACTGCTACTACTACTACTGCTACTACTGCTACTACTGCTACTACTACTACTGCTACTACTGCTACTACTACTACTGCTACTACTGCTGCTACTGCTACTACTACTACTGCTACTACTATTACTACTACTACTGCTACTACTACTACTGCTACTGCTACTACTGCTTCTACTACTGCTACTACTACTACTGGTTCTACTACTACTCCTTACATGGAAAGTATAAGTCTATAATGATGCATCAGTTGGATAAAAGTATCGATATGACACCTTTAGTTTAATTCAGTGGTGAAAGAGGATATAAAAAGACCAGAAAATAAACTAGATTCAAAGGGAAGATATGACCGTAAAAATTACAGAACTGAATAATTTCTTTGAGAATGTACGATGGGAAATGGAGGTCGTGACTATGATAGAGACCAGTGTTATGGAACGTTCTCTGAAATCCTTAATGAAGAAGTTGAAATATGGCGCTATTACCTGTAGACAAAAATTGGCAAGTTTGAAAAAAGAGATGGAAAAATGCTTCATCGACGTTGTGAAGTATTCACGAGCAAAGGAATGTATTGAGGAGGTCTATACAGCCAGCACTGCAGCCAAGCCAGCCTTTCAAAGATATAACAAAGCAAGGGAGACGAGTATAGCAAGTTGATAAAGGAGGAACAGAGAATCTCTGGGAAAAGGGCTGTACACAAGTCATGATGCAATCAAAATCTATCAATATTCATCATGATTAAAATTGTCGGTGAAAGAACAACAAATCAGTTTTAACGATTCAGAGGGAAAAGCTGTTGAGGTGTTCCAGGAGCTGAATGACCAGTTCTAACGTGTTTCCACATTGAATATTGACCAAGAAAATTGAGAAATGGAATGAAAAAATATCTAAAAAGCAATGAGTTTCCTGGGAAAAACATGAGTAGGCTACCAAAGGACCTTGACTCATACAAGCCCATTAAGCTTAAGAAGTATTCTCAGTAAGTTGCTGGTGGATGATGTGTCAAGGGAGTGAAGAATAGCATATGTCGTACCTATCTTGGAGAAAGGAGATCGGGAAACTGCCTTGACCTTAAGACTGGTCTCCCTAACGAATGTTGTCCATAACACACTGGAAAAAACAATGAGAAAGCAAATGGCTGACCATCTGCAAAGAGAAACCAACACCAGTGTAGGGAAAGGAGATCAGGCTTAATAGATTTCATGGACATCTACTCGGAAAATGAGCTTTAAACAGGAAGGATGGATGGAATGTGTGGGGAAGGGAACAAAGGATTCATGGCACGGGAACCCTCTCGAAACGGGTTTTGGTCACTAGTGAGGTGTTATAAGAATCGATTCTGGGACCATATATTTGTTTGATCTATGTAAACTGACTTGCCAGCAGGACTGAACTCTTACCTCAATATGTTCGCGTATGATGCCTAAGTCATGGTGGATATATAACCCAAGGAGGATTGCATCACCTTGCAAGGGGACCTAAACAAAAATTCTAAAGCTGGTCCGATACGTATTTGATGAAATTCAGTCTGAATATATGTTATGTAATGAGGCTGGGACACAGTGAACGAATGCCTCGATATGAACATTACCTGGCAAGATATAAACTACAGCAATCTCTGTGTGAGAAAGACTTGGGAGTTGATATCGTCCTTGTCTTGTTGCCAAAGCCCCAACTTTAAGAGAACTGTAAAGGAGACAAACTGTCTCCAGGTAAATATCAGAATGGCATTGAAGCACATGGACAAGTTGATATTACGAAAACTTTTCACAACGAATTTTAGGTCAAAACTAAAATATGGTATTCAAGTTTGGTCACCTCATTCAGAGAAGCATTAAGAAAAAACAGAGAAGGTCCAGCAAAGGAAGGCAACAAAAATGATACTAGAATTTAGACAAATGAGTGACAGTGAAAGTTTAAGCTGGTGGATTTTTCCATTCTGGAAGACAAAAAAGTTTTTAAGCCATTATGACGATAACAGTGAGCTCTACTTCGGAAGATGGTAAGATAGAGCAACCACAGACCATAACAAGAAATTAACGTTTGAAATAATATCTGTTTATAGGATTTAATATCTCCTGTTGTAGGAGGTATGACGTTAATCAAAATTGGTTTTTGAAGCTTAACGAATATCAACACAAGGAGAAACCTGTAAGAACTAGTTAGAAAAAATAAAGAAGTATTTTTGTAGCAGACATAAGTAGGTGGTGAAACTGTAAATGCTGAGAAGTATATGAAAGGTTTAAAAGTTGTATGATAATGGAAAAAGTTCAAGAAACTGGGACATGTGAGTGTAGAACTCTCTCTCTCTTCACTGTACACCTTGGTATTTAGAAGTAAGCAATCACACACACACACACACACACACACACACACACACACACACACACACAAACAGAATATCTGGTACAAAAATCAAATATGCGCTCATAATCCTCATTTGAGCCAATAAATATTCAAAAACATATAAATGTTTCAGGCTAACATTCAGAATCCATAAATAGGAATTCTCTACACTGAGTCATGCTAATGAGAAAAAAGTTTCAGAAATACATGGTTATTTCCCCAGTTTTTGCCTCGGGCTAAAATATATGTTTTTGGCTTGAATTTGCAAATGCATATAAATTCAGGTGAAGTTGTGATTACCTCACGGTTGTGATGGTACGTTACTGCTAAGGTATTCTCAGCCTTCTTCAGGCGGGGATGGAGTTTTGCCAATTGCCAGAGTCATTATTGCATTACGCAAAACGTGTTTGGTTCTTCTTCAGGTCACTTGTTTGTAATTAAGGTAAACTGCAGTAAGGTTCTTTAATCCTTGTGTACGATTGAGCATCACATTTTAGAGTGATCAGATACGCTTTCATATACGTTGTTAACCTCTTAAGGGGAGGGAGCGGGGTGGCTGGAAATCCTACCTTCCCGTTTATAGTTTTCCAAAAGAAAGAACGGAGAGGTGGGCCAAGTGAGGATATACCCTCTAAGGCTCACTCTTCTGTTCTTAGCGCTACCTCGCTAACGCGGGATAAGGCGAATATGTATGAAAAAATATATATGTATTATATATATATATATCCTTTCCTCAAACATATATATATATATATATATATATATATATATATATATATATATATATATATATATATATATATATATATATATATATATATATTTTTATTATACTTTGTCGCTGTCTCCCGCGTTTGCGAGGTAGCGCAAGGAAACAGACGAAAGAAATGGCCCCCCCCCCCCATACACATGCATATACATACGTCCACACACGCAAATATACATACCTACACAGCTTTCCATGGTTTACCCCAGACGCTTAACATGCCTTGCTTCAATCCACTGACAGCACGTCAACCCCGGTATACCACATCGCTCCAATTCACTCTATTCCTTGCCCTCCTTTCACCCTCCTGCATGTTCAGGCCCCGATCACACAAAATCTTTTTCACTCCATCTTTCCACCTCCAATTTGGTCTCCCTCTTCTCCTTGTTCCCTCCACCTCCGACACATATATCCTCTTGGTCAATCTTTCCTCACTCATCCTCTCCATGTGCCCAAACCACTTCAAAACACCCTCTTCTGCTCTCTCAACCACGCTCTTTTTATTTCCACACATCTCTCTTACCCTTACATTACTCACTCGATCAAACCACCTCACACCACACATTGTCCTCAAACATCTCATTTCCAGCACATCCATCCTCCTGCGCACAACTCTATCCATAGCCCACGCCTCGCAACCATACAACATTGTTGGAACCACTATTCCTTCAAACATACCCATTTTTGCTTTCCGAGATAATGTTCTCGACTTCCACACATTCTTCAAGGCCCCCAGGATTTTCGCCCCCTCCCCCACCCTATGATCCACTTCCGCTTCCATGGTTCCATCCGCTGCCAGATCCACTCCCAGATATCTAAAACACTTCACTTCCTCCAGTTTTTCTCCATTCAAACTCACCTCCCAATTGACTTGACCCTCAACCCTACTGTACCTAATAACCTTGCTCTTATTCACATTTACTCTTAACTTTCTTCTTCCACACACTTTTCCAAACTCAGTCACCAGCTTCTGCAGTTTCTCACATGAATCAGCCACCAGCGCTGTATCATCAGCGAACAACAACTGACTCACTTCCCAAGCTCTCTCATCCCCAACAGACTTCATACTTGCCCCTCTTTCCAAAACTCTTGCATTTACCTCCCTAACAACCCCATCAATAAACAAATTAAACAACCATGGAGACATCACACACCCCTGCCGCAAACCTACATTCACTGAGAACCAATCACTTTCCTCTCTTCCTACACGTACACATGCCTTACATCCTCGATAAAAACTTTTCACTGCTTCTAACAACTTGCCTCCCACACCATATATTCTTAATACCTTCCACAGAGCATCTCTACCAACTCTATCATATGCCTTCTCCAGATCCATAAATGCTACATACAAATCCATTTGCTTTTCTAAGTATTTCTCACATACATTCTTCAAAGCAAACACCTGATCCACACATCCTCTACCACTTCTGAAACCACACTGCTCTTCCCCAATCTGATGCTCTGTACATGCCTTCACCCTCTCAATCAATACCCTCCCATATAATTTACCAGGAATACTCAACAAACTTATACCTCTGTAATTTGAGCACTCACTCTTATCCCCTTTGCCTTTGTACAATGGCACTATGCACGCATTCCGCCAATCCTCAGGCACCTCGCCATTAGTCATACATACATTAAATAACCTTACCAACCAGTCAACAATACAGTCACCCCCTTTTTTAATAAATTCCACCGCAATATCATCCAAACCTGCTGCCTTGCCGGCTTTCATCTTCCGCAAAGCTTTCACTACCTCTTCTCTGTTTACCAAATCATATATATATATATATATATATATATATATATATATATATATATATATATATATATATATACACACACACGTATGTGTGTGCAAGAATCATTGAGAAAGGAGCGATTATGCAGTCTGTAGGGCATGAGAGGGTCTGGGAAGCAAGTTGTTGTTTGTTGATGATGCAGCACTGGTGGCAGATTACTGTCAGACCCTGCAAAAGTTGCTGCCTAAGTTGGAAAAGTGTGTGAAAGGAGGAAGTTGAGCGTAAATGTGAATAAGAGGAAGGTTATTAGGTTCAGCAGGGTTGAGGGACAAACTTATTTGAATTATGAGTCTGAATGGAGAAACTTTGGAAGTGAAATGTTTTAGATACCTGGGAATGAACATGGTAAACGAATGGAACCACGAAAGAGAAAGTGAGTTTTAAAGTGAATGAGGGGGTGAAGGTTCTGGGAGCAATGACGAACGTATGGAAAGACAGGTTGTTGTCCGGGAGGGAGAAAATTGGTTTGTTTGAAAGTATAGTAGCCCAAAAAATGTTGTTTGGATGGAAGACATGGGCTATAGAAGATGATGTGCAGAAGAGGATGGATGTGGTGGAAATAGGATGCGGTGTGAGGTGGTTTAATGGTGTATGTAATGAGAAATAGAGAGAAAAGTGTGGCAATAAAAAGAGTGTGGTTCAAAACGTTGATGAAGCTGTACTGAAATGATTTGGACATATAGTGAGGAGAGGTAAACAAAGAGGATATATGTTTCAAAAAATGAAAGGAACAAGGAAAAGGATCAAACTGGACATGGGAGGTTGGAGTGAAAAAGATTTTGAGAGATCAGGGCTTGAACATGCAGAAGGGTTGTTTTCGGGATAGAAAGAATTGAACTGATGTGGTATACAGGGTCGACGTACTGTTAATGGACTGAACTAGGGCATGTGTAGTGACCGGGAAAATCCATGGAAAGGTCTGTGGAGCCTGGCTGTGGATAAGGAAGGGGGTCATGGTTTCAAAGCATTACACATGACAACTAGAGAACGGATGTGAAGGAATGCGGCCTTTTTTCATCTGTTCCTAGCGCTGCTTCATTCATGCGATTAATCAGTTTGATTATATGCATATATATAATATATATATATATATATATAATATATATATAAAAATATATATATATATATATATATATATATATATATTCAGATATGATTCATTAAAGACCATAGCATATTTAGCACGAATAAATGTCGTTTTGGTTTTTTTCTTGCTCGCGAACACATTTTTGTTGCCTCTTGAGAAAGCTAGAAAAGAAATTCCTGAATCGCATTTCCAGAGTGATCTTTCGCCCTTCGTAAGGCATCATCAAACTAATCAAGCTGAATTTCACAAAATCTTGGAAGCACTGAATATGATATATGCTTTGAGGGGACGACATAAGTCCTTAGGAACAGCTGTGAACTCTGGCTGCGAGAGGAGGAGAGTGGGTCGTGCATGTGTGGGTCATCGGATCTCACGTGTCAAGTCAGCGGTATAGGACCTTCCCTGCGGTGCTGTCTGATGGATGGAGGAGCCAGATTGCCTCAGGCTTCTGACTTCGTTCTTTTGCTGGTTGTTGAATCAGGGAGAAAATTCGTTGATAGAAACTGCTTCTGTTGTTCGCAATCTGTTTTGACTGCTGTAGTGCTTGGAAATTTTCGTGTTGCTCGCGAACTGCTGTAGTGTAAGAGAGGTTCCGTGATCATTGTCCACGTGCTATTTGGGCGAACCTTCCTGCGCGTGCGTTTGTATTCTTCAATCTAGTTTAGCTAATAGAACGAGGTTCACAGCCTTCTTAGTGATAATGAAATTTGTAAACCATATCAGTGGTCTTCGAGGGCGTATTGTCTTGATTCACATCATTTTTCATTATGTAATTCCTCACTTTGGGACCTTTGCAGTAGATAACAAGACTTAGTTTATCATTTGGGTTGTTGCAGTGTACGTTGTTCTGAGTGTCTTGCAAGACACGTTCATCAGCTTCATCTATTATTATCCATCATGACAAATGTGGAAAGCCGTTTGCTTCCATACCATCCTGTTTTTCATCTTTATATGCTTGTGGCGTTTGCTTTCTGTAAATACCTTTAACGTATTACTTATATGGGTCTGAGGTGTGTGGAGCGTGGATGCTAGTTAGAAACTAGTGAAGTTTATGGTCACAATCTTAAAGTATCCAATATTTTCAATAGTTATTTCCCCTCTAATATTTCAACGATGAAAAAAAAAATGTCCATGATGAACTCTTTTTGTATGCAGGGCGCATGTATGATTTAATTACACCCATTTTGTACGGCTGAGGGCACTCACTAGCCGCAATCATGCACTTCCCTGAGTCAAGCGGATTTTGTAGACACAGGTGGTGTGCTGGCTATTTTCAGGTCGAACTAACACGTCCAGAAACCGAATTTCATCGTTCACATTGAGTTCATAAATAACTTTAACTCTGGATGTTCTCCCAAAGCTTGATGTTTGTGTGTGGTGTTCGGGACTCCGCCTGCTTGAGGTTGCACCGTGAGTGAAAAGTCGTCTTTGGGGAGGATTTATCATCATCACTTGACGAAACGTATTTCAGTCTCTTTAAGGAACTTCTTCTTTTAAAGGATTCCATCCTGTTCCTCCTACGGAGTGCAGCGCAGCCTTGAAGCTTCATTTGCTATTGGATAAGGGACCCTCGGGTTGTATATAGCCCTTTGGACACGCTCGTGGGAGGGATACATATACTTCATGCTAGATGAAGCCTTCTTACTCTGCGTTCCATCGTCATTGCTCTCCATCTGCTAGGGTTGTTCACCAACCGTGTGTCAGACCAACTCTTCGAGGTTTGTAGGTTTGCCTCGTAAGCTGATGCAACAAGCTTCATCACTCTCTACTTCCATCATGACCTTGACGTCAACCACAAACATAGTCAGGTATGGGTCCAGGTCTTCTGGCGAGTCATTTACATAGATCATGACGTGCAATGACGGCAGGTTCGGGTCATGGGGCACGTCACCCACCCTGGGGAGGTTCCACTGTCAATGGCTCCGTGTGCATGTATGTTTGTGTCATCATTTGTACAACATGGGGAGAGAGTTCGACTCTCATGAGACCAAATCTCTTGATCTTTTTTCACCTGTCAAGAGATTTTGTCACTAAGGAAAGCCAAAACGTAAGGCTCACCGTAGGGAAACGGAGTCGAAAATGGAGGGTTGAGTGACACGGTTGGCATGTGCTGCGTGTAAAATGTAGAGTGTGTGTGTGTGTGTGTGTGTGTGTGTGTGTGTGTGTGTGTGTGTGTGTGTGTGTGTGTGTGTGTGTTTTGTGGACTTCATACTAACATCCCGAGAGTGTGTGTGGTAGAGGGAAAAAGACAACAGGCCGGGCTAGGGAGGGGTATTTAACAGCCCAGCGTTGTAGTACCTGCTTCCTGCGCAATCATCTCGACCCTCCCCCCACCCCCCCCTCAGCTTTCCTAATCAGTATAGTACCAACCTGGTTAGTCGTTGCCTTCCTGTTACTTACTACCGTGTATGTGTGTATGTGTGTGTGTGTGTGTGTGTGTGTGTGTGTGTACTATTTCATTTGTTTTCTTTATGAGCATGTCATTTGTATATTCATGAGTGTATTTCGTTGTCATCTGACGTATCATTGCATGAATTGGTATGTCTCTATATACGTACCTTATACAAAAGAAATGGTCTTACGGATATACAAGAACACACACACACACACACACACACATACACATACACACACACACACACACACACACACACACACACACACATACACACACACACATTCAAGTTGCAGTCTCTTTATCATCCTCAACCTTTGTATTTGCATAAAGACTGTCTGTTTAAAACATCAGTTTTTCCAGACCCACTGATATTGTCATAAGTATTTTCTGTTCATTTTTGTCATCCTTTGGTTCCAGTTGGTTCAATAATTACTTAACTATTATCATTATGATCATCATCATTATCATTATTTATCAGTGTTACTAAATTTGTCACTAAACCACAACTTCATTACACCCTCATCTCTACACTTCACTACACTCATCTTCACTTCACCATTACCACTACTCCTACATGTTCACTTTCCTCTTATCTTCGCTAAGTCCTTATCTTCATTACATCGTGTCCTTACAATAATACTTATCCTCACTGAGCTAGGTTCAAGACCGGCCTAGCTTCACAATTCCCTAGCATGGAAGATTCTGTGCTCACTATACGCTGCTTCACTATACCACTATGTACACAGCCAAATCCATCGTATCACTAACCTCATAATCACTGCTAAGACCATAACTAACACTCCCATCACTACACCATCACTACACCAGCACTACCACTGCCATCACTACACCATCACTACACCAGCACTACCACTGCCATCACTACACCATCACTACACCAGCACTACCACTGCCATCACTACACCATCACTACCACTGCCATCACTACACCATCACTACACCATCACTACCACTGCCATCACTACACCATCACTACCACTGCCATCACTACACCATCACTACACCATCACTACCACTGCCATCACTACACCAGCACTACCACTGCCATCACTACCACAGACATCTGACATCATCATAACAGGTGAGGTCAAAAGTTAACTTTTCCCACACACACACACAGACACACACACACACACACACACGATACTCCCTCTCTACAAATCTGCCCAGAACTGGAAAAATGTCCTCCTCACCTACAGCTCCTCCACGTTGCGTCATTTTTCAGCAGCTTGGTAATTATGCAAGTTTTTCCTTCTCCTCCGCCTCCGTCGCTTCTCGCTTCCCTCTTCAGGGCCTTACTCATCCAGCAATTCTCTCTCTCTCTCTCTCTCTCTCTCTCTCTCTCTCTCTCTCTCTCTCTCTCTCTCTCGTCGAAGATAATCAAAGGTTGAACCTCCCTCCCTCCTCCACCCCCTCTCTCTCTCTCTCTCTCTCTCTCTCTCTCTCTCTCTCTCTCTCTCTCTCTCTCTCTCTCTCTCTCTCTCTCTCAGTATCCCTGACTTCAACCCTATCCCCTTAATATCCCTTTTAAAAATACGTACTTCCACCACAGCTCACCCATTCTATTTCCCTTCCATGATTTACATCCCCGCCACCGTCCTCGCACCTCACACTGCCCACCACCAGCCGTCTGCGTCATGCCCTACCCTGGCCTACCCCTCTCTATGGGTCACACACCCTCACAGTTGCAGTCTCCTCACGCTGGTGATGTGAGGCTATAACAGCCAGCCCCCTCTCTCCCTCTCTCTCTCTGACACGGGACAACAAACATGAGCCTGTCTCACGCATAGGATTCCAGGGAGGAGATAAACTACCACTCTCCTCTCCTCCTCTTCCTCCTCCTCCTCTACCATTCCACAGGATGTTTATCTGTTTACTGTTGCCTATATCATCGAGGACAGGTTGTTCTAGGACGCCGGGAACACGCATCTCGTTTTTTTCTCCTTTTTTTCATCCTATGCATCAGGAAGGTCGGGCAGGGGGGATCCGGCCCCAGCAGGAGGACCGGCGGGACCTTGGCTCGCTCTCTGCCAGGATTATGAAGGATACCAGGAGGGAACCAGGGGCCTGGAGCAGCCAACCGAGTGTGATATAGGTAGGTACAGGGCAGTGCCAGAGAGAGAGAGAGAGAGAGAGAGAGAGAGAGAGAGAGAGAGAGAGAGAGAGAGAGAGAGAGAGAGAGAGAGAGAGAGAGAGAGAGAGGCAGGAGTGTGGCCAGTGTTCTGCAGAAGGGAATGCCACTTGTTGTCGTGTTGGACGCTGGTGGCACTACTACAACCTAGGTGCCCAGGAGAATGTGTCACTGCCGGGCTGGTTATGACACAGGTGGGTAGGGTCACTGTCCTGCCACGTATGACAAGTTCGTTCAACCTCACAGCTCACGATAAGCTGGGAGAGAGTGCTTGGTGTTAGCATGAAGGTGTCAATCACATAGTCTCGTTAACTGGCGTCGATCTCAAAGAAATGTTGCTGTCTTTCTGGTTTATGAGGCAATATAATTGATTAAGTGGGTATGAGGTAGGACCACTATTTACCTAGGTCTAAAGGAAATACAACTACCCAACTACTATAGCTATAAGGCAAAAGCATCTTCCAGTTCATGGAGCACTTGCCAAGCCAGGGCGATAAGAGCTGCTAGTAAACAAAAAGAAAAAAGGAAAGAAAATAAGTTTCTCTTTTTTCTCTCTTTTTTTTTTCATTACGGCGGAGGCGAGGGCGTGAGGCAAAATATTAACATCGAAGAATTTTCTCTTTTAAGGTAAAAAAAATAGAAAAAGAAAGAAAAAAACTGTGGATATTAATATGTAAGAGAGAAGTGTTCTTGTGTTCTGGGTCCCAGAGGGAGGAGGCTGTGTGAGTGTACACTATACATGGCCCAAGGCACCTTATACACATAGTTATTTCTTAAAACATTCTCCCGCCAAAATCTTGTGCTTTTAAAGATATGAAAAATATATTCCCCGAGCATTTCAGCGAATTAAACAGACGATTCTGAAAGCAGGTCGCCTGAATGCAGGCGTTAGAGAATGAAGTGAAGGAAGGTATTTTCAACTCGCCTCTCCTCCTCCTCCTCGCGAGGTTTACGTGGCTTGAAGCGTTTTTGGCTGATCTTGTGGAATAGAAAACGGAATCATGGAACGTTAGATGACCTCTGGATCCACTAAGCTGTTGCTGCTCGCGGCTCACCAGGGAAGTATTCCTACACTCCTTCCAGAATGGTTGTGGTCAAGCTGTACAACTGGCATTTCGATCTTTCAGACTGTTGCTGTCTGCAGCCACACTGACTAATCTGTCAACAGCTTTTTCTCGAAGCAAATCATGATACTTTGCCAGACTGGGTTGAAGTAACTACGTTAAGTCGGGGGAAAATTAGGGTAAAATCTACTCAGGTTAACAACTTCCTCCATTAGGCTTTCAGAGCTAGGAGGGAGAGGCGTAGGTGCAGCACTGGACGGCGGTGTTTTAGCTCAAAACTTGATAGTAAATGATGCATGACGAAGCCTTATTAAGGCTGAAATTAATTAACGTATCGGTCCGTGATCATTGATGGGTAATGAGCGAGGAAAATGACAGGGAAAATGATGTTGATTACGATGATGGTGGTGATGATGATGATGATGATGATGATGATAGCAGTGGTGGTGGTGGTGGTGGTGGGTGGTGATGATGATGATGATGATAATGGTGATGATGATAATGATGGTGATGATGATGATGATGTAATAATGATATCATTGATGTTAATGATGACGGTAACAGCGCTCCTAATTGATATAGTGATGATATCTGCTTTGATAATGATGGTGATGATGATTATGATCATGATGTAATCATACAACAAAAAATAAATAATTCAAAGGAACAGAAAGATATTCAAACAGCGACAGATCACAGGGACCTCTGGAGGCAATTTGTGGTAATGTTAGAGATCAGAAACTCAAGAGATTTAAGATGACAAAAAATAAGCTACAAAAGATTGATAGAGAAATGCTATTTGTAAATTTAACATTTTAACTATAATGTCGTATAATGTCAGGCGTGGACCTGAAGCGAAGTATTTATCATGTCTACGATTGAACGTTCCCATGGTACGACTTTCAACTATTCTAAATTGGTAAATCATCAACAATTGTGTTGAAGAATAAGTACTTGACCTCTTTGAAGTACAACGTTTCTCCACGAGTTTGCATCCATCACTACGAGTAAAATCAGACAAATCCAGCCTTAAGTAGCTATTAGACGGAGGTTGTCACAGTCTTCGAAAAGTGAATACCTGTATTAGATCAACTCTTAACCTCCTCCGTTGTAATCTAAGTAGGTATAAGTCGTCTGGTTTGGGTTTCATATAGTACACAGTTTGGGAATCATTTCCATAGCTCTCCGTTCCGATCTCTCCATCCTGTCTATATTCCCTCATTTAAGGTGACCAAACCATAACACAATATTCAGGATAGTGACGTAGCAAGGACTATGGATGATTTCTTTAGACGTATATGCCAAAATTCTACTTGCAAAACTAAAAATTTAGCTCGCCTTTTGTTGTTGTTGGTTATATGAACTGTTTCAATAGCTTTAGGCCACCAGAGATTATATCATCTCCAACCAGCTCCTCATTTCCCATTTCCTGATCATCATAATCAATACAATAGGTTACCTTTTCAATTTCACTGCCGGTGTATAAAATCTTGCAATTATCAATACTAGACTACTTTTGCCTGTGTGAGCCTACTAGTTGATCAGTTCTGAAACTTTAAATGATCAGTTAACGATGTAGATTTATCAGTTTCTTACGAAGAAGAGCATTTCGTTATCTAGCCAGGGCAGAAACAGCCCCGCTCCCACCAACAAGGACGCCCCGCCCAACACACTCAATATTTCCTGTTAAATTACCGCTGAAAAAGCAAAAAGACAGAAATACTACATAACACATATCAAAAATCATGAATAAAAAGGAGTAAAAGTTGATGAGTTAGCGACGAGCCGACTCTTCAATTACATTTTTGAGGTTCTCGCAATTTCATGCTGATAATTCTCAAAAATGCAGTATATTTTTTTCTTCATGGAAGTTATACGAGGCAATAATGAAATATAGATAGACTGATATCATCAGTTGATGTATCTTTCGAATAAAGCAGTTCTAAGATAATAGATAAGTGGGAGAGATTTGTCATTTCTTTTTTTCCACTGAACCTTTTGATCTCACGAGGTAGGCCCCTGATCATGAGACGGTCTGTTAACAAAAGGTACTAACTGCCACATACCATTCTCCATAAACAAAGAATATATATACCAAATGGCGCATAAATATCTTTTCCTAATGGACCAACTAACAATATATATGCAAATTAGCGATCTTGCAGTTAATGTGAAATGCTCCACTGCACATTCAACATCTATGAATTCGCCAAGATCCCTACATTACCTAAAGTTTTCCCAGGTAAGTTATGCGCTCCAAGACTGGTCTTTCAGAGCCGACATTACATCCACTACCACCTTACACGTAGCAGCTGTTCACGTGTTTGAATGACGCCAGAGAGGGTAGCAAAAACGTTACACCCAAAAAAGATATATCTTCAAAAGAATGATATGGATGTAAGAAATTAGTTCACGCTCATCTGTAACATTTTTTTCTCAATCACTTTGAATCAAATGTCACTAAGGTTAAGAAATCTTCGTGATGATGTTAGTCTTGGTGGTGTGGAGTGCACTACAAGTGAAGTGTTGGTGCTTGGTGTCTCTGCTCTCGAGGTTGCATATCGGGCATGCTGGATCCTGTAAGACCCTGTAATATATGAATCATTTCTCATGTGATGTGGAAGAGACGGGCGGTGTCAGGGCAGCTCTTAACATATGTTCTCAGCAGTGAGGCAATTCCCCTAGTAGGCCCTTCGTTCTCCCCAAGTTCTCAAGAGCAAAAAGCCATCTCTGCTTCAAGGGGGAAGGCAAGTTGAGGGGACTGAAGGAGATGAGGACAGCTATCGTGCTGGCAAGTTTTCAGAAGTGTGGAATGGAGCCAAGGATTGGATTGGGTTGATCAGTTTTCGTTGAGTCAGTACGGCGTGAATATATACTGTCACTGTGTGTGTGCAGGGTGCTGAAGTAAGAGGTAAGGGTGAGCTTTTTCTGTTTACGTGGAGGTTGGTGAATTGTTGAGAAATGGCAAGGGCAGTGAGGGAGTTGGGCTGTTGACACGGTATCGTGTGCCAAAGATGTTGAGGTGGGGTTATGTTGGAAGTATTTTGGTTTTGTTCTGTAGGTATAGTTGGATGTCTGTGATGGCTTAGCATCAAGTGATTGTTCTGAGTGTCCAATTTTGTGTGGTTTGTGGTTTTGTTTCTTGCCTGTGAAAGAGTGGGAGACCAGGCAGGTTGGGGGAATAGCTTAGTTTCGAGCGTAGGGCTTGTCTGGTGAGGATACTGAGGAAGTCTTCACTCTAGCCTGTCAGCACATTCACACCCAAAAGTCTGTTATGCACACCTATTAATTAGAATGCAATCCCAAAATACCGCAGACCATCTTTCCTACTCACATATATATACTTGTGAATGTCTCTCTTTTCAAACCAGGTATTCCCATTCACCAGTTCATTTTCAGCACACACCTCCAAAAGCTGTTCACCATTTCCATTCATAATACTGATACCCTATGCTCATCAATCATACCCTTAAGTGCCACATCACTCGTCTTCGTATTTACATAACACATCAATAATACTCGGTCTCTTACATCAAAACTACTGACACACACACATTCAGCTGCTCCCAAATCACTTGTCTCTCATGATCATTCTTCTCATGGCTAGGTGCATAAGCACTAATAAGCACCCATCTCACACTAAATTTTCATTTTTACCTACATCGTTATAGAGCTCACTTCCTTGCACTCTATCACATACTCCAACAATCCTATTTCAGGAGTAGTGCTACTCCTTCCTTAGCTCTTGTCCTCTCACCAATCCCCGACTTTACTCCCAAGAAATTTCCAAATCATTCTTCCCCTTTACCCTTGAGCTTTGTTCTACTCATAGCCAGAGCATCCAGGATTCTTTCCTCAAACATATGAACTTTCCTCTCTTTTCATCTTGGTAACATCCACACACATATATACATCTCCTGAGCCTTCGAGGAGAATGAATACTACCCACTTAGCGGTTTTCAGAAACATCCTCTCTCTCTCTCTCTCTCTCTCTCTCTCTCTCTCTATATATATATTATATATATATATATATATATATATATATATATATATATATATATATATATATATATATATATATTCAGACTGAAGTTCTACCGCCAATAAGGGCTGCGTTATGCAGTTGCGATGAGTCTGGGTCAAAAAGATGTAACACTACTTCCAAATACAAATAATTAGCGAGCATCTCTTGATAATCAAGTGGACTCGGATTAGCTATACTTTTTTCCGAAATTAGAAAGAAATAATTGGATATGATTTAAGTTTCATTATGTTCCCATTGTGGACAATCGGCTTTATGACTTTTAATTATCAAATCTTGACTCTACACAATTTAGGGCGAGAGCTGTATAGGTCGACAGGACGCGAGACTTGAAATGGGAGGTAGACTGACGTGTTACCTAGGGTATACATTATATGCTGAGCGTCACGGGGACACCCCTAGATGGAAAGGGGTTTTAGGAATGGAAAGGAAAGGAGAGATACTTGGAAGGTTTGAGGAGGTTACTTACGGTAAGATATAAATTCTGTGAGATGTATAGACAGCGATATAAAGATGTATCTATGATCGCTGGTGTAAGATACATGGGAAGCTGATCTGATGAGATTGGAGGTTGGGAGGGCAACTGTTAGGAACAAAAGAGAGGAAGACACAAAACATCAGTTACAAGAAAAACAATGTGAAAATAATATATATATATATATATATATATATATATATATATATATATATATATATATATATATATATATACATATATATATATATATATATATATATATCCCTGGGGATAGGGGAGAAAGAATACTTCCCACGTATTCCCTGCGTGTCGTAGAAGGCGACTAAAAGGGGAGGGAGCGGGGGGCTGGAAATCTTCCCCTCTCGTTTTTTTTTTTAATTTTCCAAAACAAGGAACAGAGAAGGGGGCCAGGTGAGGATATTCCCTCCAAGGCCCAGTCCTCTGTTCTTAACGCTACCTCGCTAACGCGGGAAATGGCGAATAGTTTGAAAGAAAAAAGAAAATATATATATATATATGTACAAACACAGATGTACTGGTGTTGTTGTTGTTAGATTCGTTAAGCCTCTCTGCTTGGTAAGGGCTCCTTGTCTTCAACCCCCCATCTCTTGGCCTGAAACTGGTTGGGGAATGAATTTACGAAGACTGGAGGTGAGTGATACGAAAAATGAATCTAAGAGCGTAAAGTGTGGTCATCATATGTCAAGTGGCTGGACGAAGATAGTGATCCTTCCACTGTATAAAGACAAAGACATTAGAATCATCAGAAGTTAGTCATTAAAGCTAAAGTCTTGTGTGGAAGACTAGCAGGTTAGACTTTGGACTGTGACCGATCATTTCAGAAAAATTACTAAATCTTTTGAAGATAGAGAGCAAGAGTTTATTTAGGGAGAAGAAGAGAGGAATGTGGAACAGAATCTTTTAAACTGACGGATAATGCAAAATGTCAAGAAAAATAGAGATTTTGTTTACAGACGGCATTTACAGACTTACAAAAAGTCTACATTATTAGAATAGATCTTTGGGAAGGTTTGCCTCGGACTTACATGAAAACTAATGAATTATGCTAAGAAGTTTTCTGGTGGTAGTTACCTTTGCATTAGTCTAAATTGTAGTTCGAATGAGTGGTTCGAAAGATATGAGGGAGCTCGTCAGGTCTCCTTAATGTCACTATGGATGCTTATTGTGAAATAAACAGGCCATTACGTAAATTGGGTCATAATTGCAGGGCACAGCTGAAACAGTGTTGTACTAAATTCATGTGGACACAGCCGCTGTATGCTGAAGACGACCTTCTCCCACATGGACCAGAGGAGGAATTGGTCGGATTATGAGGCGTCTCTAATGTGTGTGTAAGAGGAGGATGTTGAGAAGAAAGAACAGAGGACGAGGTTACATAGTTTTCGGGGAAGTGGGATGTGGGTTTCCTATTATAATTCCAGGAAGTAATGTTGATTAAGGTAGGCAGTGGAAAAGATGAAGCTGAGACAAGAGATTCAAGCAAGAAAGAGGAGAGACATTGAAGAGAGGCTGAGAGCTGAAAGCTGTGGATAAATAAGGACAAGTCTAGCACAGAATGAGTGAGCAGGTAACACCATAGAGCCGCTCTTCCAACCCAGATATATGGATGTGAAAGCTTACGTTCCCTAAGCCCAGGTGGTTGTAGAACACGAGCGATAGACGGATAAACTGACGCAAATACGCAGGATTTCGGAGGATAAACTGGATTAAGTTATGGGACTTAGAAAAAGTATATCAAAACCCTAGATATAGTCTGAGGCTATGAAATTAGCCTGACCACGCAGAAAGTATGGGAAAGAAAAGCTGTGTTAGAATGAGACATTAACGAAGACGCGAGGATGGAGGTAACACCATGACAGTAGATGGATAAGATGAAGTGACTGGACTGTTGAGGGACTGAGGTACTGCAGATGAAGATGGGAAGGGGAATGGTGGTGTTGAGAGTATGGACGTTGACATTGCAATGGAGGTGTTGCACAGTGCGGAAGTGTTGCATAGATGTGAATGGGGACGTCAGAGTCACTTGAGGAATCAACATAACATATAAAGTGAATAAATTAAAGGCGTTGTGGTAGTGTGGTGGAGGCTACTGAGGATAACTGTGAATCAGAGCTTTGTGGTTACAAAGCCTTTGATCCTTCTTATGTAAATAGGGATGATGCTGAACATAATGGACTGGTAGACAGATGGTATACATTTGTAAATAAGAGATAAGGAGGCAGTTAAATAGATTTATAAACCTTTAACTAAATAGAGATGAAAATACTAAATGGATAGATGGGTTATTACTTGGAAAAGTTGAGATCGATAGACAAATAAAGATATATGATATAGGAAGATGGATAAACAGTTAGATAGATAGATAATGAGACATAAATAGATAGACCGATACATAAAAGGATAAGATAGATTAATAAACAGAAAACCCAACAAACTGACGCTTGATGCAATATAATTATTTGTTGGTGTGAGTAGCAGTCAGGTCGTGTGTGTGGCTGTAATGACGATCAAGTTCGGTGATCATAGCGTCCATCATCCAGCCTGTAAGAACAATGAAAAACCAGAAATATCTTTGTCAAACAAACAAACTCCAGTAAGGAGCTAAGTCCTGTATTTGTCCAAGAGTTAATGAGTATTGAGCTTGTTTCTGGTCCCATCAGTGCGCAAGGGTCAGGCTGCGACCACATACGGAAAAAAATCTATCATCCTATATATTTCCAGGTTATATAACCACAGATGACAGTCCAACAGATCATAAATTCTTTCTCTTTTTTCCAGAGAAGATCAGAATAAATGGCTACTCTGAAGAATGGACTTCTTCCTTGATTCAAAAATATGTATTGAAATTCTCGTGGGATATTTCTCCAACTGGGGGACATGTGAAACAGAGCCAACGGTACGGATTCAGATCTACAAACCCCAGTGGAGTGTTGAGTCATAAGTGAACACTGCAGACCCGTTCTATATGCCCTTTTTCTTTTCCACAACAAAGCCGCGTTGAATACAGCAGACAGTATATATATATATATATATATATATATATATATATATATATATATATATATATATATATATATATATATATATATATATATATATATGAATATATATATGAATATATATATATATATATATATATATATAGAGAGAGAGAGAGAGAGAGAGAGAGAGAGAGAGAGAGAGAGAGAGAGAGAGAGAGAGAGAGAGATAAATAGGTAGATAGATATTGCAAGAGGTTACAGTGGTGCGCGTGATCTAGTGTATACTGTTAACCACGAGGAAATTGATAACATCGTTGGAGATAAAAAAAATGAGATAGAAGACGTGGAACAGTCACTTGATATACAAGGAAGAGACGTAGCTAAGATGCCACTGGTAAACAAGCCATTGGTAACGCTTGTTTATCAATGGCGTCAATATCATTGATACAAAAGATGAAAAGTATAGGCCCAAGTATTGATCCCTGGGAGACTCCACTAGTAACGGGTGATCACGGTCATTATTCCTGTCATGTCACCAAGCTTCTATTCAATTTCCTATGCAACCAGTAATCCCAAAGGCCCGGACTTTGTGCAGCAATTTAAAGTGGGGGACTTTGTCGAATGCTTCTTGGAAGTTCAGATATATAATATCTATTTTTTTGTCTTGTTGTGGGTATTGAATAATGTATAAAATTCAAAGAGGTTTCTAAGGAATGATCTGTGCTTCCTAAACCCATGTTGTGCTGTTCTAGATCGGCTACGATTATTATAATAGATAATCTGATAATAGATTCCAGAAGTTTACTTACAATTAATTGATGTGGGGCTAATAGGACGGTAATTACCAGGAAATTCACGGCTTCCCGTTTTATATATAAGAGTGACGTCTGCCAGTCTCCAGTCCTGTGGGACTATTCCTCCTTAGAGCGATTCATTGGAAATCTGAGTTAATGGTCCGGCAATTTCGTGTTTGACGTTTTTAATCACTCATGTATATAGACGATCATGAACTGGGCTTATGTTAGACTTTAACTCATTTATGTGTTAGTACTTCTCTAACTATGACGGTGAATTCTTGTATCGTGTGCTATTCATCACGGTCTCAAAATTCGTGTCGTTGCTTTCTAGTGTAAAACAATAGATAAACTTGTTCGAGTTTGTTGCTATGCTTTTACTGTCCAAAATATACCTATGAAATCTTTAAGGATCTCTATTACAATCTTTTACAAAACTCACTTCGTATTCTCTCTTGGCATTTTAGATAAGAAATTTCACTCGTCGTCTGATTGTGTTATATTGCGTTGAAATAGTTGGGTCATCGTCAGTTTTCTTAAGCTTATAGAGTTTATTTCTGCACCGTATAGCTCTTGCAATATCTTGGGAATACCATTTAGACTTCTTATTGATTTTATTGTGAATGTGACACGACTGTGCATAAACTGAAGCTTAAAACTGGCTCATAATTCCTCTGGGCTTGAACCAACATGGGTGAGACTAATACGTCGCGCAGCCCAGTGAAATGCGCCCTTATAAAGTTATTCGTTGGTATGTACATGTGCAGCAGAGGCAGTGAAGACCCCTCCTACGTGAACAAAGTCCGTAACTTCGACTTGGACTGTCCCACCCTGGTCGCTACCTGCCATATTCAATGCTTCCACCTGGGAACTGATCTTACGCTACTCTAGTTTGCCTTTTCCCTGTGCTGCCTCGTTTCCAAACGGCGGCGCCAGCTGACACATCCTGTTTTTGACCCCTGACAGACAGGAGTCCAACCAACACTCTCTGTCACCTTGAATGGTTAACAAAACGCCGATTGTTCTGGCCATCACGTATGACACACACATGACATTCCCTCCCACACCATGAACATCAAAACAAAGGTAACAAACAAACTAAATGCTTCAGAGCACTAACTCGTACCAGATTTAGAGAGAGAATATAATGTTCCATAGTGTCGTCTGCAAACAATTCAACCACTCCACCTTAATGCCTCAACTGCCTAGTAACCCAACCAGTCAAAATCAAATACAACAAACCTACACACCGCAAACAACAGATCTCTCACACAGTCGCTGGCGACCTGGCAACCACAATCACTCAGCAACTACGCGGCAAAACAAAAGATCCTCCAAATACAATCCCAGCTCAATATGCTTAGCGTTCAATTCTTGGTAACAGCTCTAGTCCCCTCCCACCATTACTGAACACAATCCCCAAATGAAAATAGAAAATTTACCCTTGCGTCTCATTTCAACAACCTATACTCAGAGTTCCCCCTGCTGCACCTAAGAAACACAACGCTGACAAAACACACACCACCGAAATGATGGCTGAGCACGCGTATTTCTCTGTAATTCTTCTAATCAATTTAACTTTCCCTTTAACCAGAGGTACAGTTCCAGCCTTCATCCAGTCATGAGGCACGTGACCAGTATGCTACGATCCGACACAAACTTTCCATTCCCATTCAGCATCAATTTCACTTCATCATCATCTCGCTAATCATTACACTTATAACCCCAGCTATTCCATAGGGATATAGGTGATTCACTTCCCTATTCCCCACATCGTACTATCTGCCTCTACCATTCGTCTATTCTTTTCTCTCGTTACCGTTATTCCTGCTGTACGTACTGACACATGACTTTCACTCTCCTCTCTATCCGGTTCTTTACAATTCTTCCTCCATCCTTAAAAACGTTGTCCTCTGTCGCTAACATTTTACTCGATACGTCTAATACAATCTTGCTTCTTGCACATATCTCTCTTCTACATTCATTTACCTCCCTCAGCCATTTACCTCCTTCCAGAATAACTTATCCATTTGATTCTCATTCATTCTACATCCCTAGATTTTCCTCATTTGTTTTCTTTTATGGAAATATATACTGACTTATATGTCAGAAAATCAAAACGACTGGGAACTACTGAAATCGTCGCGTTTATTCCCTGAAGTTCAGACGAGTAGAATAAATCATATTATACACAGGGAAAATTCTGCACTCCAAAATTATTTTCCTTTTCAAGCGATAGACAGGGGTTAAAAAAGCACTACAAAATAAATCTAGCCAGAGCAAAGCCGCCTTAAAAATAAAGTAAAGGAAAATAGTGCAATTTTACGTAATCTGACGAAGCCATTCAACGTCATATTTGTTGTATAAATCACAACCATTACGGAACACTCAGTGGAGAAACTTAAAGGTCTCTCAGGTTAAATATCCACAGTAGAGACTATACCAAATCGGATTACCTGGGCTACAGGGGAACCACAGGGAGCTGGACAGTGGCCACAAACAGCCTGACTGATCAAAGAGATATGTAGTACAGCTTGATACGCCCACCCACCAGTGAAGGAAGGGAACAGCTTTAAAAGGAACTTTATATATATATATATATATATATATATATATATATATATATATATATATATATATATATATATATATATATATATATATATCACTTTCCTCTCTTCCTACACGTACACATGCCTTACATCCTCGATAAAAACTTTTCACTGCTTCTAACAACTTGCCTCCCACACCATATATTCTTAATACCTTCCACAGAGCATCTCTATCAACTCTATCATATGCCTTCTCCAGATCCATAAATGCTACATACAAATCCATTTGCTTTTCTAAGTATTTCTCACATACAATCTTCAAAGCAAACACCTGATCCACACATCCTCTACCACTTCTGAAACCACACTGCTCTTCCCCAATCTGATGCTCTGTACATGCCTTCACCCTCTCAATCAATACCCTCCCATATAATCTAGGTTTGCGGCAGGGGTGTGTGATGTCTCCATGGTTGTTTAATTTGTTTATGGATAGGGTTGTTAGGGAGGTGAATGCAAGAGTTTTGGAAAGAGGGGCAAGTATGAAGTATGTTGGGGATGAGAGAGCTTGGGAAGTGAGTCAGTTGTTGTTCGCTGATGATACAGCGCTGGTGGCTGATTCATGTGAGAAACTGCAGAAGCTGGTGACTGAGTTTGGTAAAGTGTGTGAAAGAAGAAAGTTAAGAGTAAATGTGAATAAGAGCAAGGTTATTAGGTACAGTAGGGTTGAGGGTCAAGTCAATTGATATGTCTAGGTCTCTGAAAATTGAAACACTCCACTTAATGCTAATGCTAGTAAACAGGTCAAAATGAATCACAGCCTGCATCGAACCAGTGACACAGCGCGGAGACTGGCATCAATATGGGCAGCGGGCAACAAAGATTCATTAGCATACGTCAATATGCTAGGTTCAATTCTGGTAACAGCTATAGTCCGTCCATTATGAACACATCCAATGAAGTGCAAAATTTCTTGTCATTTCAAACGTAGCTAGAGTTCCCTGTGGCGCAAGAGAAGCAGATGCGTGAAAAACATCACCGAAATGATGGCTGGGGCGTATTTCTCTGTGAATTTTCTAATAAGTTACTTCTGTAACAGAGTATGTTGCAGCATATACAGTATGAGGCGTTGACATGAGCGATCGAACAAGATGTTTTCCAATTAGTCATTTCACTTCTTATCACTGGAATATTACACTTAAATGACTATTCATGGATATATGTGATTCGATGCCTATTCCCGAGACGTATATTGCGATTACCATGTATTTTTTGTCGTTACGTTTCTGCTAGTATGAACATGATTTCATCTGCCTCTTATCCGGTTCTTTAAATTCAGTCTGAATGCATAAAAAGTTGTCTCTGTGTAGCATTTGATATGTAACATTTAGTTGCTGTCGAGATTTCTCTTCTGCATTATTACTTAAGCCAGTCTCGTTCCAGAAATTACCTTGATTTATTATTCTCTTGATTTCGTCATTTGTTTTTTTATGGAATTATATGCTTAATGTCAGAAATAAACGGGTGGGATACTGGAATGTCGCGTTTATTCTAGGTTCAGACGAGTAATAATCTTTACGGAAAATCTGCACTCGAGAATATTCCTTCAAGCGAAGAAGGTAAAAAAGAAAAAATAATATACAGAGAAAGTCGCATTAAATAATAAATGATATAATAGTAATTTTACGTAATTACGAATATTTCAATCATATTTGTTGTCTAATCCACATTACGACATCAGTGAATTAAAGGGTATACAGGTAAATTCACGTAGGGATATACCAATCGGATACCATGGCTCTGGTACCACGAGTTGACATGGCAAAACATATATAAAAGAATGTAGTCAGTTGGAGGATTCATGACAGAAGGACACCTTTAAAAGAACTTTTAGTACTTTTACGAATATATATAGATATTAATATGATATTTTTTTTTTTTTATTTCTTGTAATATTGCCATTCTTAGGAGTACGTTACCAGCGGATCGCTGCTTTTTGATAGCGACTAAACGGGGCCCCTGGTGCTGGAAAATCTCAAAATGAGTTGTTTTGTATTTCCAGTCCCCAATCCATGCCCTTTAGTTGGGTCCGTGAACGGGACCCATAAGGGGAAGTATTCTAATCCTGTTCCGTAAACCTATCTAATCGATAAATAATATTAAAAAAGAATAATATATATATTATATATGGTAATGAGTAGAAATGACATGAGTGATCACATGAAAGCTTATTCCCATGCGATGGTTGGAGGACGCTGAATAAAAAGGTTGATGATGATGGCTATTAAGTTGTTCATGGCTTTGTTTAGTGGTCAAGGTGTTGGACACTACAGAATGGACACCACTGTTCGCCCGCGTGGGGAGAAATACCACCGTTCTGTGCTCGGAGTAATTATTATCCTGTTGATCGATGGAATTATTGATCACTTTGGTCGTCAGGGGAGCTGATGTCACCACTCGTGTCGGTGGCTGGCTCCAGGGATTAAGAAAGGTACAAGTTGGCCCTGGCGAGGAATCCCATTGGTTCTGCAAGAAGATTACTTCTTTATTGGCTTTTGGCTGGAACTGGGGAAATGTTCGTATTGGTAGTTAGGAGATACAGTTGCCATTGGTCCTTAGTGGTAATGCTTTCATTCGTCTTTTGGGGTAATCCTTTCATTGATCGTTAAGTGTACCGCTGTCATTGGCGTTAGGGGTACTGCTCATATTGGTCGCTGCTTGGGATCCTTTCATTGGTCAGTAAGGAGTCCGCTTCTATTTGTCGGCGAGGGGAATACTCCCCCTGGTCGCTAATGGAACTGTTAGCTATTGGTCACTGAAGGAACTGTCCTCACTAGTCGATATAAGCACTGTTCCAGTGGTCTTTATAAGCACTGCTTCCAATGGTTGCGAACGAGACGAAACCTACTGGTCAGTAAGGGGATTGGTTCTATTGGTTGCCGTAGGGATTATTTCCCTCAGTCGCTGAAAGGCCTACTCCCTTTGGCTGTTGAGATGTGGTATACTTAGTTACGGGAAGTTCCATTCATTGGTCGATGTCAAGACAGCGCCCATTAGTCGATAGGGATAGTGAGAAAATCTGTTACAACGTGAACTCATTCCATTTGTCACTGAAGGACTTGTCTCATGAATAAGTCATCTGACTTCTTTCTAAAGGGAACATATTTCATGGTTTCTAAGGAGATTGTTCTTTATGGACTGTTCCTTATGGTTTCTGATGTACTCCTGCCAGTGTCAGACTGGCTCCCACTGCTCCCAGTCAGTTGAGGCAATCATGACGCCGTTGCCTCTCCCGTCCAGGATTTCTGCTGGGAGTCAACACCGTCTTAATGGTATCTGCAAACAGTAACCAGCAGAGGCAATAAACAGAGAGAGACGAGGCAAACAACACTCTGCCATTAAATCAAGATTACAGTAACTCATGCAGTTTCCCATGAGGGCTTAACATGACAACATGAAGCAAATACACCAGATAAGGTTTTCGATACAGCGTTCTTTGGCTGCAAGAATACCATACCGTGGTATATACTCCAACGACCTCGACCTAACAGAGGAACATTTTAAGAATGTGATCACTCAGCAGAACAAGTGTGGTGCCCTTTGCCTTACACACACATTCTTTTGCCTTCAGTGAACTAACCAGTATATAATGACTTACCATTCCAAGTTGGGACAGTTAAATTCATGTGTTGCATGGAAACATGCGTTCCAGGTGGGCGTCATGTGTATACTGTTAGTTATGCGTCGCATGAAAGCATGCGTTCCACGTGGGTGTTATGCGTATACTATCAGTTATGCGTCATATCAAAATAAGTGCTTCAGGTGGACGTCATGTGTCATATGGAAGCGTGCGTTCTAGGTATGCGTCATGTGTATCCTGTCTTGGTTTAGTCATATATTTCCCCTTTGTTTAGCTCTCTCTCTCTCTCTCTCTCTCTCTCTCTCTCTCTCTCTCTCTCTCTCTCTCTCTCTCTCTCTCTCTCTCTCACACACACACACACACACTTAAGGGTACATAACAAGAGGAATGATACATTAATTCATTCTATGAAGGAGTCCTGTCGTTACTCAGGACCTCTTTGTGAAGGCTCCTGCAGCCAAAAGCTGAGTTAATTCCAGTAGTAGGGAAATGCAGACTCCTTTAGAGCGAGATCTTCTTTGATTAGGCCGTACTCCCAATGCTACAACCTTGCTAAAGGTAACTTTTAAACTTGAGGTGTAGCCTCAAGTTGGCTAAGTCCAGTAATACACCACACATACACACACACACGCATATATATATATATATATATATATATATATATATATATATATATATATATATATATATATATATATATATATATGAGAGAGAGAGAGAGAGAGAGAGAGAGAGAGAGAGAGAGAGAGAGAGAGAGAGAGAGAGAGAGAGGACTGTGCGTCAGAAAAATGATATAAAGGTTTGAATATCAGTGTTGGGAGATTATTATGCAAGAATTGATGATACGGCAGTTGAGGGTATAATTGAGGAGCATTGGATACCTGGCAAAAATGATAACGAGAATTAGCTTTTCGAACTATGCGCTGGAAAAGGGTTGATAATTTGCAATATCTGGTTTAGATAATTAGCATACATTCGTATACGTGGGTGAGTAAAGTTAGGGGTAAACGAGCATTATCAGATTATATACTAAACGATAAGTCGTACAAAGGAGAGACTATTGCATGTGAATGTGCTGAGAGGAGCAGTTGATGGGATGCTTGATCACTTCTTAGCGAAGGCCTGAAGGCGCGTTTGAAAGTTTGTGGCAGCTTTACGAAAGGAAGAAACGAAGTGAGCCTGAAAAAGAGGCTTGTGTGCAGAATTACCTAGAGAGAACAGTTAGAGAACGGCAAAGGTGAGAGTGAACGAAATCAAAGGAGTGGATGAAGGACAGAAAGTACATAGGGAAGATTTGCCTACACGTGTGAGTGAAATCTATGGCGGTATTGAACGGATGGATGAAGTAATTAAGTTGCTAATGACATAAGAAGCAGAGGTGTGTGGTGGCTGCCTGCAGGGAAAGAGCGCATGTAATTTGGACATGTAAAAGAGAAAGCGGCAGGATGTCAAATGGAAGATGCAGAGGCTGAAAAAGAAGGCAAATTAGAAATGGTCAAGAGGGTAGTGAATAATTTCAAGGATTGCAAGAAAAGGAAGGGGGTGAACAGTGAGAGGAAAATGAGAGAGAAAATGGAAAGTGCAGTGAGAGAAGCAGATGAGGAAGTGGTAACAGGCAAAGAAGTAAAGAGAAAATGGAATGTAAATTTTGAAGGGATGCTGAATGTGGTAGAAGATGGGGTAGCAGATGTCGCGGGATTGGGACGTGGAGATATGAGAGGCGAGACAATCACGGTGCATGGTTCGGTGAAATAGAGAGGAGACAGTGAAAGCCTTCCCTGAGATGGAGTGTTGCGAAGGCACGCATGGATGGAACTGCAGTTGAATTTCTCGAGAAAAGGTGGGCGACAGTATTGTTGGATATCTAAAGAAGATTTTCTTTGTACGTACGTATGGCTCAAGGCTAGGCGCGTGAGAAGTGGCAGAATGCCTGTATAGTGCCATTATATATGGGCAAGAGGAACAACAGCGAGTGCTCTATCTACAGAGACATAAGTATGCTTAGTATACCTGAGGAGTTGTATGGGAGAGTTGTGATTGAGAGGGTGGGAACATGCACAGGGTATCATACTAGGAAGGAGTAATCTGCCTTTAAGGGTAGTAAATGGGACCAAGTGTTTTCTTAAGAGTCTGAGTGAGGAATACTTAGAAAAAGAGGGGGATTGCCAAGAGCCATTTATGGATCTGGATGAAGCGTATGTTATGGTTGATAAAGATGCCATGTGGAAGGTATGGCGCATATGTGAATGAGGTGTGAGAAGTTTACTTCAAGAAAGTAAAGCGAGTGTGCGAGGAGGAAGGAAGGAAGGAAGGAAGGAAGGTAAGGTGTTCCAGGTCAAGGTAGGTCTGCTTCAAGGGCGTGTGATAACATCATGGCTATTAAATCTGTTCATCGATGGTGTGGTAACAGAGGTAAATACGAAAGTCTTGGAGAGAGGGAGACGGATATACAGCATGCTTTGGGTAGCGAGTCCGTTGCTGTTTGCGGATGACACGGCACAAGTGGCAGCCTCAAATTAAAAACTCCAAGTGCTGGTGTCAGAGTTCGGGATACTGTGTGAGAGACGGAAGGTAATTAACGAAAGGTTTAGTAGGGAGGAGAGACAGGATGGTTTAAGCGTTAGTTTTGAATGGGGAAGATCTTACAGAAAATGGAGTGTATTAGATACTTGGGAGTGGACAGAGCAATGGATGGACTCCAGAAACTGAAATGCACCATAGGATGGGCAAGAGTGTGTTGAGAAGTTTGTGGAAAGTGAGGAGCAGAGATGGGTAAGTTTCACGATAAAGCAGTTCCAGCGGTGCTGCGTAATGAATTATGGGCCAATGAAACAAAAGAATGTAAAGTGGATGACCTGGAAAGAAAATGCTTTAATGTTCAGCCTCCAGTAACTCGAAGCCACTTTCACTTCATCCTTCTCATCATTCTTCTCTGCCTTCCCATTCGCTCATCCTCTCCAAAGGTGTTAACCATGCTCACCTCTCTCAGTCATACTCCACTAACTACCACACTTCTCTTCTGCAATTTCCTTTCATGATCAACCCTCCTCACACTAAACATTTTCTTCAGGTCTTTTATTTCAAACATGTCCAACCTCTTCCTTCTTGGGATATGCTGAAGGTGTTGGTAGTATTGTAGGAATGAATGATGACCATAGCATTGCTGGGAAAGTGTCACTCGTGTTTGTCTGGGGAGTATGGCGTCCGATGAGTGTATATCTGGTGGGGTGAGTTTGAGACTGATTTGGGAGGCCAGTTGTGTAGTGATTGTCGGCTTACTTCAGTGTGTATGTGGAATGTGTGTGTGTGTGTGTGTGTGTGTGTGTGTGTGTGTGTGTGTTGTGTATTAGGCTGCTTGTCATCAATAATGACAAAACTTATTTTACCAACATGATTCCTTCTATATTTACCCACACAACGTGGCACACGTCATGATCCTCCCTACCACACCGTAAAGAACCCCCAGCCAGCCCCTCGAGAACCCCCACTACACCCTAAAGAACCTCTATCACACCCTAGAGAACCCCACCAACCCCGACAGAACCCCCATAACACCCTAGAAAGCCCCCACCACACCCTAGGAACCTCATGATGTAAACATAACAATGCTTGGAAAAAGTTACCAATATTTTGACTCCAATATTATGAACACAACAGTTGGCTGCGAAAACAAAAAATACTTTATTTTTGAATTAAACGTATTTACCAAATGGCGTCCTAGCTTCGTCTCTTCGATGTATATCAACTGACTGTTATATTTCTCTCTTGTGTCTCCCCTGATGATGTGATTATTACACGAAAGTGCACTTGGGAACTTTTCGTGTTTCATTTTCCCCGTGGACTCATAGGAATATATATATATATATATATATATATATATATATATATATATATATATATATATATATATATATATATATATATGTTGGATGGTTGCGAGGCGTGGGCTATGGATAGAGATGTGCGCAGGAGGATGGATGTGCTGGAAATGAGATGTTTGAGGACAATGTGTGGTGTGAGGTGGTTTGATCGAGTAAGTAACGTAAGGGTAAGAGAGATGTGTGGAAGTAAAAAGAGCGTGGTTGAGAGAGCAGAAGAGGGTGTTTTGAAATGGTTTGGGCACATGGAGAGAATGAGTGAGGAGAGATTGACCAAGAGGATATATGTGTCGGAGGTGGAGGGAACGAGGAGAAGAGGGAGACCAAATTGGAGGTGGAAAGATGGAGTGAAAAAGATTTTGTGTGATCGGGGCCTGAACATGCAGGAGGGTGAAAGGAGGGCAAGAAATAGAGTGAATTGGAGTCATGTGGTATACAGGGGTTGACGTGCTGTCAGTGGATTGAAGCAAGGCATGTGAAGCGTCTGGGGTAAACCATGGAAAGCTGTGTAGGTATGTATATTTGCGTGTGTGGACGTGTGTATGTACATGTGTATGGGGGGGGGGGGGTTGGGCCATTTCTTTCGTCTGTTTCCTTGCGCTACCTCGCAAACGCGGGAGACAGCGACAAAGTATATAAAAAAAAAAAAAAAAAAAAAAAATATATATATATATATATATATATATATATATATATATATATATATATATATATATATATATATATACATACATATATATTTCTATGAGTCCACGTTATATATAGAAGCTATGAATACATACAAAACAAATAAACACTGACCGAAAGTCTGCATTCATCAGAAAATGTATATGCAATTTGACCATAACATTCGGTCTAAGTGTTATATTCTAAGCTAGACGTAACGTAGAAGAACAGAAGCTACAAATTCAGAACACAGTCTGACACTCTAACATTGATGAATTATCCAACATGAATACACCGCAGCCGCTAAGAAAACACCAAAACATAAAGTGGTGAAAAAAAAAACTGTTAGGCCAACAACAACATGGCAGCAGTGTGCCAGTGTTTGGGGGAGAATAAAATATTAAAGAAAAATATGTTTGCTAAAAATACCGTCAGAACCTCGGGCTCAATACAGCCTATATTTCTGCATTACCTGGGGGGGGAAAGCCTGGCCTCCCTTGTATCTCATCCGAAACTTACACGTTGCATGGAGAACCAAATTCCACTCTTTGTCCATTTGATCATTGGCGGCCCTTTGGTGTTGCTGGTCGGTGAGTATCGACCAGCACTACCACATTGCTGGTCGCATTATTTCCACGAACAACGTGTTTATACACATACGTGAATAATTGATGGACGGTGGTTTGTGAATGTCCTACTGACCTATGAGGAAATTCAGCAAAAGGTTAGAGTCAGAAAAATTACATGATAGCAGAGTGGTGCCAATATTACTGATGGGCTGTGAATACATCACATTATTAAATATTCGCGAATGACTGACGAGTCAAGATACGAATATGAAAATATACAATTGAGTGACACGTAACTTTGTACTATAAGGATGTCATCAGATCAATCGGCATATCTTATGATATTTCGATTCTTTTTATAGTGAACGACGTGCAACGAGCCAGCCGACACATGCCTCCACTTGAGGCCATCTCAAGAGTAAAACAAAAGTTGAAGTCAAGGAAAGTAAAAATGAATCAAAAGATGGAAAAGAATTCCACAGTCAAGTTGTTCGAGGAAAGAAGGAGGCATCATAAAGGCCAATCCCCGAGTGGTCGATCTCCACACACAAGCTGTGGGAAGCAGCAGCCAAAAGCGTGCCAAGGGTGCAAGCCTTGGCTGGTGGGGATGCATACAACAGTTCACGAGAACAATGGCTAAAAATATACCTGTAGAATAGAGATAATACAGCGACTGTCCAGAGAGGGAAGGTTGAAGAGAAGTGACGCCAGGAAAATTAATGAGACTAATGGTAACTTTATGGGTTATATATTTTGTATGTAAGCCGAGACGTCACGAGCAGCTGAGGCCCTAATCAAGGCCATCCCATTAACGCTATATAACCGTGAGCCAGTCATCCATTTAATCGACCTACCCAAAGGGGCGGATGAACAGCTGGGTTGACTGTGGACCGACTGCCGTAACCAGGATTCGAATCTATGCGCTCGGCCCTGGGCGGCCCGTTTATTATCTTGGTAAGTACTGGCGCTTCGTGGTTTATTCCTCAACGGATAATCGGTAATCAATATTTTGACTACAATGAAAAAATAGAAAATAAACTATCGTACACACATTACATGTTACCATTTTCTTCGCATTATCACAACTCATGACTCATTATTTCATCCACTCATTACCTGGTAATTCATATCTTTTGATGTCTTCACCCCGTACGTACAAAGGAGCCTCGGTCTTGAGTCTTATATAGCATGATTCATGTCCTTAAATGTCACATACTACGGGATGAATCACTAGGTATGCACATAATATACATGCATTGCGGTGTTGGATGGTAATACATGATGATTCGCTCTCTCACTGGGAACTGTATAATCACAATTAGCGTTCGTCCAGTAAAACATAATTACTGGTATAACTCTGGTCACCCGAGATGATGGTAATGCGGAAATTGGGTATTATATTCAGTTGTGGGAACGGTGACGTGCATACAAATCACGAACTGCTATCACATGCACGAACACACACACGCACGCACGCACGCACATGAGAAGAATACATACGCATAACCGAATGCATATGTAATTACACAAACAAATGCACACACATAAAAGGAACATGTACTAAATGCACAAAATGCTGAAATGTTCAAGAGACTATTATACTGCGGAGGCTCAGGATTACAGGCTTTCAAGAACATATGACTGCTTGTTTTGCTTCTAGAAAAGGGCAAACACACACACACACACACACACACACACACACACACACACACACACACACACACACACACACACACCTTAGGCTAGTGTGTGTGCGTGTGTGTATGTGTGTGTGTGTGTGTGTGCGTGTGTGTATGTGTGTGTGTGTGTGTGTGTGTGTGTGTGTGTGTGTGTGTGTGTGTGTGTGTGTGTGTGTGTGTGTGTGTGTTCGTACGCATACTGAAGTAAAGAACGACACATATATACAGTATTAAGAGACGGGGCAACGCGATTGTAATCCCCCTCACCACGTAACACACAGTGATCACAAACTGTAGTTACACAAGAGATTGTTTTGCCAGATGGTATCCTGAGACACCATATATTTACATACACAGACGTACAGGATGCCTTCCTTCATGAATCGCGTGGATCAAGTCTTACGCCAGCAGAGTTACGTTTCCCAAAGGTCGTACGATGAAGAGGCAGGCACCCGAGTGTGGCCACTTACATCAGTCGGTATCACTAGCCATGTAACAGTATATGAGAGTAACGTAAAGTATTCTACATCAATAGTTACAGTAGAGAGGAGTTGTAGCATCCGTGAAGACCATCTATTACCTTTCTTTTTGGTGTTTATTTGAGTCGTAAATGATTTCCATCTGATGTCTATATGTTAATTTTAACATCATCTGCTTTTGCCTGTTTTGTATAAAGAAAGGAATGTTAGCTCTGATATCATGTTTCTATATAACTGTTCCTCAATACCAAATGATTCCTAATACCCATATAATTTACAATACCCATAAGATTTACATTATCTTAAAGATTTGCAGTACCCATATGATTCACAATACCCAAATGATTCACAATATCCAAATGATTTACACTACTCATATGATTCACAATACCCAAAAGATTAGCAATATCCATGTGATTCGCAATACCCAAATGATGCGCAATCCCCATGTGATTCACAACTCCCAACATGTTTGAATGTTTTCCCTTCATCATAATTGTATCAACTGTATCAGAAGGAACACAACCTCCAACGACATCTCCCTCCAACAACAGCAAATCTTCCAACAAAAATTTCGTCCCAGCCGTCATTCCGCCTAAACCGTTTCTCCATCAATTTTATATCTTCTCCAACTAAAACATGTTCTCCAACTAAATCCCCCTCTTCAGGTATGACACGTCTCCAATGAGAAAGTATTTCCCCCAACAACAATACTCAGTAAACATTCTGTACAATCTTGTTCCACCTCCGGCCTCCCTCCGTCAACAATATCCTTCATAATCCGTCCACCACCAACACAAGGCTAAATAAAGCCACAGGGAGCCACCATCAGCTTTACTAATTCAGTAAAGACGTCGGCACACCGGAATCACACCAACTTTTTCCTCTTCATAATTAATTAAGACTGAGGGAGCTGGAGTCAGCAAGGTAAGAGTCCGCAGTGTGGCTGTCTGCAGGTTGAGGGTCCGTCGTGAGGGGGTCCGCAAGGTGGGCGTCCACCGTGAGGGTGTCTACATAGAGGATGCTGCAGTGAGGGCGTCAGCTGTGAGGGTGTCCTACAGTGAGGATATTTGCGGTGAGGACAACTGCAGTGAAGGTATCTGCAGAGACGGGGGTCTACAGTAAGGCCTTCTGCAGTGAGGGTGTCTGCAGTGAGGCTTATATGAACTGAGGGTACCTACAGTGAGTGTCTGCAGTGAGGAAGACCCTGTCAACAGTGATGGCATCCAGAGACCGGCCCCACTGGATCAAACTATCTACACAAGAGTCACACACACACACAAACACACACACACACATACACACACACACACACACACACACACACACACACACACACACACACACACACACACACACCAGTTCACAGCAATCATAGAACTTCAGAAAAATCCAGAAGCTTCAAGGTAACTGTTCTCTAAGAATCGGTTTGTGCTAACACATTCTGGCCTGCGCCATCTGGCCCGGCCTAACTGTGTGATGATTTTATGTATTTCATGTACTAGTGTTGCATTGTGTTCCAACGCCACATACCGAAGCCACTGATGTTCCTCGTGCTACACAACGGGTTGGAACACAAGTAAGGAGGTTTCTAAACTAACCAAAGTGTCACGGTGGGAACCAAGCTCCCTCATAGCCACGAAATAACCATGTGGCGTAGTAAACATCCAGCTCTCCTAAGGCCAGTGGAATGACTAAACAGTGTAGATGGCAGTCGATCCCACGTATTCACCACAAAAAAATATACATCGAAATATGGACATTGGAACTACCTGTGTCCACTGAAATAATCAAGAGGGCGACGAATCATCAAAGACACAAAGAAAAAAAAAAATCTTTTTTAACTATAGTGTGCGTGTCTCGTGCCAGCAGAGCCAATAAAATCATGAAATACAGGACTGGGATCGGAACCTTTCTTCGGCCACTGAAGTCCTACTTCAGTTAAATTTACGAGTCAGACAACTTCAGTAGATACCAGCGTTCCGTTCCACAGTTCCTTGAAAGTACTCCCATCGTCTTCAAATTTTTCGTACTATTCAAAACCGAGATTCGGTTAACGATCTTTTTCATTATCAAACAATACCTATCATCGTTCAACGATCCCTATCATAGTTAAACGAATCCAATTTTCGTTAAACCACCCCTATTACCGTTTAACGATCTCTATTATCGTCAAACGATCGCTATCATTGAACGATACTGATATCAACTAAGCTAACGTTATTGGTCAACTGAGCCATGGTTCGTTAGAGGATACCCATTGTGAACAGTAACGCAGTTCGTTAAACTCTCCCAGTTGCTTAGAGTGCATGGTTTCCTGTTTTAAACTGTACTTATTAATCAGTGGGACAAACCGCTGGTAATTAACTAACTGCGTTCAACCGAAGTGTTTGTTAATCGCTTCCCAATGCTAAACGAGAAAAAAAATATTCTCCGTTGAAATAAAAACATGTTTACCGAACTCATCTTTGGTAATATACACTGTATTGTTTAACGAAACCATCTTTTGTTAAAGTAGCTCACATTTTCAACGAGGCTATGTCTCGTTCAACTTTCTGTTCAAACAGAAACCTGAACGCGTCATCTGGGAGCCAGATTGCCCACTAAGCGAGCATCCGGGACCTTCATTACGTTGTAATCAACGACCTCAAACATTTTGAAGTGAAAATTAATTCGTAGAAGAGCCAGCTGTTAAACGAATCATCAGCCACACCAGCTGCTGCCGTTAACCATAGCAATAGCCCTTATCTTAATGAATGAATATTAATGAACAATTTCTTCATTATATCTGGATATCGTGAACAAATGTAGAAAAAAGAGAAAAAGTATTTGTTCTTTATCTACCTATTGTTGTATCGATATAAGAAATACCACAAAAATGGTAAAGGATGAATACCATGTTGTATAATACAGTAGTGTAGTATCTCTAAACAGTGTATTAAACTGCATTCTAGTTCACAGATCCCCTTTCTCAGTCTTAAGCTCCTGGTGAAGAATTAGAATGAAATGAATGCCATAATTCATTCCTATGCCTCGTAATGTAACCTTAAACTCTCGAGCAGGATGGTACGACCCTTGAGCACGACGGTACGGTCCTTGAGCACGATGGTACAGTCCTCGAGCACGACGGTACAGTCCTTGAGCACGACGGTACGGTCCTTGAGCACGATGGTACAGTCCTCGAGCACGACGGTACAGTCCTTGAGCACGACGGTACAGTCCTCGAGAGCGAGGTATGATTCTAGAGTACGATGGTACGATCCTTGGACACGACGATACGATCCTTGAGTAAGGAGGCACAACCTTTGGGTATGATGGTGTGACCTTTGTCCTCACCTTTAAAGGTCAGGCTATAGGCCAGGACATCATACCATCTGGTCGTACTGCCGTGCTCAAAAATCGTTCCCCTGCGCTCCCGAGGCCGTACCGTTGAGCCTAAAGATCGTCTCGTCGTGCTCAAGGACTCCGTACCTTCATGCTCAAGGAACGTATCGTTGTGCTCAAGGGCCGTACCCTAATTCTCAGCGAGTCAGCAAGCTGCCTTACACTAATGAAGACATGCTTCTCATACGACAAACTACTACAGAGGATGCAGAGTTTATAACAAGACAATTTAGCTGCAGTCCAGCCAGGCAACCATTACATACCACAGCGTCCAGAGACCGGTCTATATCCACCCACGAACCACTTAAAATCACATATAAATTCCTACGTGAACAAGTGGTAGTCTATAACGTATTACTAAGTCGTTCACTCTGGTTGGATTTATTTTCAATCGTCAGTGCATTACTGCGGTAAGCTTGTTGACTTCCGAGTACTGTACACATCCGACACACGTTGTTTGGTAGTCCCATTGACGCAACCAAGGTAAAGGGATTAGTCGGGAAGCCAGCAGCAGCAGCAGTTGGTTGGTTGGTGTAGACTCCAGCTACCGGGAGATGTTGCTTTGGTTACAACGTCCTTGGGATCTGGGCGAGTATCTCTCTCTCTCGCTGATATATTTCTGTGTAACGATCACTCCAATTAAGTCGGTTCTAATACGTTATAAATCTAGTTTTAATGGTCGCTACTACCTATCACTCAAGTCAAATAGAACCCGGGTATATATATATATATATATATATATATATATATATATATATATATATATATATATATATAGTTTGTAATTATGCATTTCTATGTGGAATAAGAAGTTAAGGAACGCTTTAGAGGCCAATTTTTCACCAGTTTGGTCTAGTATCACTGAAGATAACCGGTGCAGCGCTCGCTACACATGCTTTGCTGAAGAAAGTGAGGTTAAGATGAACCATATATACAATACAGTAGTATACAATACAGTAAACTACCATCGAAATACAAGCGTCCGAAGATCTTTTTGCACTTAATACCTGTGATACCTTGACTGCATATACTAAGGCAACTGTATCAATATTACAGTGGTGGTACATACTATGGCTACTGTATTACAGTGGTGGTAGATACTATGGCTACTGTATTACAGTGGTGGTAGATACTATGGCTACTGTATTACAGTGGTGGGAGGTACTAAGGCTACTGTATTACAGTGGTGGTAGATACTAAGGCTACAGTATTACAGTGGGGGGAGGTACTAAGGCTACTGTATTAGAGTGGCGGGAGCTTAAATCATCATAATTAATGTTTTCCATCAATACAGGTTAGGTTTCGTCTTGATCATGTCTTCTACGTTGACGAATAACACACGTGCCACAGTATTATGGGTATCGTTACTCACACCACTTATGTCGTCAGTTCCCACCACTAGGAGAGCTCTCGGTGTGACTGGTTTATACCAGTGGAGGAGTTCCTTTATGCCGTGACCTGACACGACTGTGGTTTGTTGCGGTGTCGTATACTCAGACTACTACAGTCGTTTGCTGTGTCATATGCTCAGGACACTGCAGTAGGTTGTGGTGTCGTGTGCTGACGACATTCCAGTAGCTTGTTGTGTCATACGCCTAGCAGGAAGCTGTGGTGTCGTATGGTGTTGTTAGCTATGGTGTTGTTAGCTAGCCCTGTATCGTGAACATCCGCTTCTGCAACACACTGCAATAATCCAGTGAACATCCAACGTCCCGACCTGCACTGAGGACGGGAATGGGTGTGTATGTGGACCAGCACCAGTCTATTCTGAGGCTGGGTCGCGGGTGTGGACCAGACTACACTAAGGCTGGGGCAGGGTGTGCGTGTGTGTCGACCAGACTACACTGAGGCTGGGGCAGGGTGTGTGTCTGTGTGTGGACCAGACTACACTGAGGCTGGGGCAGGGTGTGTGTGTGTGTGTGGACCAGACTACACTGATGTCAGGTCGGGTGTGTGTGCGTGGACTGTCCTTCACTGAAGCCAAGGTCGGGGGGATGTGTACACCAGCCAATACTGATGCCGGGGTCGTGTGTGTGTGTGTGTGTGTGTGTGTGTGTGCACCTACAACTGCACTGAGTCCGTCCAAATACTCACACCATCTCCAAACTTCGGTCTCTCGCAAGTTTAACGACACATTCTACTCGTTTGCTTGGTGACTAGTTGGGCCAAGTCATGTATCAGCCAGGCTGCCCCTGGCACTCTGACTGGAACTGATTTCATGGTTTATGATGACTCCCAGCTAGTGCCACTGCAGGTGTGTAGATGTGTGTATGTGTCTGCGATCAATGAATGTGTATAGGTGTGAGTGTAGGTGTTTGCAAGTCTATGCATTGGTGTGGGTGTGTTCGAAATTACCAAACAGGACAGTACGGGGAGAACGTTCTAGACTCTTTTGCGTGTGTGTGTGTGTGTGTGTGTGTGTGTGTGTGGTGTGTGTGTGTGTGTATCATGGGGAAAGAGTTTAATACTTGTGCTGCCCTGTATATCAACCTTGAATCTATATGTACTATCTCTTTACTTCTATGTATGTATGCACACTAATACACACCCTTAACATATATGTGTGAGTGTGAGTGTACGTGTGAATGTGTGTGCATGTCTAAGTGTGTGTTTGAGAGAGAGAGAGAGAGAGAGAGAGAGAGAGAGAGAGAGAGAGAGAGAGAGAGAGAGAGAGAGAGAGAGAGAGAGAGAGATTATTGTTTAATTGTTACAGGAAGAGAGTTTTACACTCGTGTTACCCCGTCTCATAATATTGTATATATACCATGTCTTTACTCCTATGTATGTGTGTATGTACCTATTAACACACACACACACACACACACACACACACACACACACACACACACACACACCAGCCTAGATGTGTGTGTATGCGTGTCTATGTATATGCATTTTTTTCATATCTAGACATTTCTTATATTTGATAAAAATTTTACTTTGAATTTCATAAGTTAACTTTTTACGATTTCCTGAAATCATCAGTAACTTCTTCCCCTCCTCATGATTTCGTGAATAGCTCTCGCTCTCCTTCATGAAGGCAATAAATTACAAATTTCTTTCCAAATTTTGAGTTGTATTGTCAAAGCTACTTCGTGTTGTCCAATATATTATTCTGTACTCTATTCTGCGTTGAGTGTCGCAATGAATAACTTGCAGAAATCAAATTGGCACTATCAATAATCACATAGGTGCTGACGTCTGTTGTCCACATGCATCTTCATTTAAGAAAACTGACATCAGTCATCCACATCCATCGGCCTCATCCACCTCCGTCACCCACATCAAAGATAAGCATGAGACAGAGTCGTCCAGCGGAGGAGTTCGACGCAGCTACACCCACACACAGGGGAGTATACTATACCCACACACAGGGGAGTATACTACACACACACACAGGGGAGTATACTACGCCCACACCAACACATACACAAGGAGGACGTCACTGCAAGGAGGACGTCACTACAAGGAGGATGTCACCACAAGGAAGACGGCACTACAAAGGACGTCACTACGAGGACGTCACTACAAGGAAGACGTCACTACAAGGAGGACGTCACTACAAAAAGGACGTTACTTCAAGTTGGACGTCACTGCAATACATCTCCATTCATCTGAGGGGTTCAATACAGCTCCACCTACAGCCACTCAAGGAGGATTTAACGAAGAGTATATTCGTATGAATACAAGAAAATGTTCAACACAGACCACACCTACATCCACGAAGGGAAGATACATCAAAACTACATCCTTACAACTACAGTTATATCTGAATCCACTCAAATAAGGGTTACCTACGACTATAACTACATCCATGCAAGTAGTTCACTGCAAGCATAACTATATCACACAAGGAAGGGTTTACCTGATCTACATCACACAAGGAAGGGTTTACCTGAACTACATCTACACAAGAGGAAAATCACAACTGCATCTGCATCCACCCGATGAGTTCACTACAACTACATCCACTTGAGTTCACTACAGCTGCATCCACTCGATGAGTTCACTACAAGTACGTCCACCTGACTTCACTACAACTATATCCACCTGAGTTTACTACAACCACATTCACATGAGTTCACTACACCTACATCCACCTGAGTTCACTGCAACTACAACCACCCGAGTTCACTACAACTACATCTACCTGAGTTCACTAGCTACATCCACATTTCACTGAAACTACATCCACCTGAGTTCAATACAACTACATCTACCTGAGTTCACTACAGCTACATCTACCTGAGTTCACTACAACTACATCCACTTTAGTTCACTACAGCTACATCCACCTGAGTTCACCACAATTACTTCCACACACAAAACGACGTCAAAACAACTAAATCAACATCCACCTGAAGAATTTACTACAACAGCTACAAACACATCCCCCTAAGTTCACAACAGCTAATATCACATCCACTTGAAAACTTTCTACAACATCAACAACTAAACAAGGTAGTGCAGCTAACAACTACACCTACATCCACACAGAAAGTATTCATCCCACCCACATCCACACATCTACACCTGTATCCACACACGACAGCGTTAACTATAACTACACCAACATCCACACAAGCAGCTCACTACTGCCACACCTACACCCACACAAGAAACTACAACTAACATCAACACCTACAAGAAGCAGGGGATCACCACAGCCACACAAGAGACCTTACCATTACCACACCTACATCCACACACCGTGGGGGTCACCACAGCCACACAAAGAGAAGCTCACCACACCTACACATTCATTCACACAAAATCCAGGAACTAACGACACATAATCCCACCAACACCAGCTTTCCCGAGGCGCTAGAGGTACACGTATGAAATTTTAAAACCTCATTTATTTCCATTCAAGAGCGGCCCGAATTCCATTACACATTGGGATTGTTGACTGAGATGGTGTGCACTTTGCTGTATGAATAGGGAGGGAGGGAGAGGTGGGGAGCAGACTGGTGGAGGGCATGTGTGGTGGTGAATTGTGTGCTGGTGAAGGATAAGATTGATAGATCAGTGTGCAGATAAATGGATACCCAGACTGATGTAAAGCAACGGATAAATGGTTTGGGAGGCAGATGTTTCAATGTAGAGCATCATAAATGGGGATAAGTAGAAGGAAGATAGATATCTAAACAAACAGGCAGATAGATAGAAAGTTGGAGGGATATAGGAAGGTAGATAGATAATCTGTCTATCGCTGGACGGAGACCACTCTCATTAGCGACCTCCGAGTCATTCGCACGGGAAGGGCTTCGCTTGTGCGTGTGTGTGTGTGTGTGTGTGTGTGTGTGTGTGTGTGTGACCGAGACGATGTGAGAACTTCTCAAACTGTTGCTCTCCCCTCAATTACCAAAGGTTCTGTGCCCCATTCAGTTCAAATCCAATTAGGAGTTAAACGATTTGGAAATCTTGAGATTCGCATTGCCATAATGGCGCTTTACTTTTATGGAAGGGTAGGAATTGCACCTTCAGATGTTAAACGTAGTGTGTATGATTTCCTTTTTCAATTCACTTGCTTAAAGACGGCCTGTGACTTTGAGAAACAGCAGTAGAAGTATTTGGTGTTCACATCTTCGGGGAGGTAAGGCCTTGCATGGAATACAAACTGGTATTCAAGATTCTATTAAACGTTAAACCTTGTACGTGTGGGTGACGTACGTTCTTACCTTAAGTCCGTGGATGACTTCGTTGCAGTGTTCCTGTGGTGTCAAGTCCGTGATGGCCACCACCAGGCCTTCGTACCCGTTGTCAACCAGCCTCAGGTCCCCTTCCAGACCTGTGACTGACGCTAGACACAGTGTCAGAGCTACGGTCGCCACCCTCGCTCTCAAAGTCCATGAGCTCCGTCTAAGTCCACGTCTGAGCTTGTAGTTGCCATAGTATGGATGAGCCATCTTGATATGTACAAGGCCTTACTGGAGTAAGTGTTCTTAGAGATGTTTGTCGGTAAGATGACAACTATCGCACTTTATCATGCCTGCATGAAGCTCCGAACAGACCCCTCTCACATGTTGCATATGCCTTACCAAGTTTCCACGAACACGCAGCAGTTTTATGTATCTGTTTTTCGCAAGCTCTTTTCCCTTGCAATGGTTATCATATATCATCACATAGAAAGGTTCCGCGGCAGTCTTCCCTCTGGTACCACCAACAACCGGCACCATATAAGATGGTTATGGTCAGTAGCGAGGGCGGAAGGTTGGTTGGTTGGTGGGATGATGCAAACGCGCGAGGACCCAGCCTGGAGCGGCCACAGTCGCACGTCCTCCTTCCTCAGTGGCAGCAGCCCAACTGGCAGGTGGGAGTACAGCGGTTCCACTCTACCCTGCTCACCGCGCCGCTGCTGCTGCTGCTGCTGTTACTGCTTCTGCTGCCCCCGCTTTTGGTCCCGCTCTGTTACGCTGTCGCTGTCGCACTGATGTTCCCTATTGTTACTATTTCCTGTTACACAATCAATATTTTCCGCATTATAAAGATGATAGTGTTATCACCATCCACCATTATCATCGCTGTCACCGCCACAGACGCCACCCACACCGACGTCGTTATGACCACCGCCGCTCACCTCCCACTCCTGCTAGACGCCTCCCTGGTACTTCCTTTAAAACCGACTTGCAGTCACGAACAAAAGTCCTCATCAAGCTCAGGCCTGAATTGAAATATTTTCACCCCCCCCCCCCCTCCTCTCCCCCCCCCCCACAAAAAAAGATAAAAAAAGCAGTGAAGAGACTTGATGAAGAGTTTAAAAGTTTCTGAAATTATTTACGTTTTCTGACACAGTGGTGATAATAGCTCATAGCTCTCGTCTGTTAACCGGAGTTCACACATTATACTCAACACAGATAGACACAATCCCTCGCCTACAGAAAAGTCAGTATAGCAAGTTGCGAATTATCACGATCAATATTGTATTGTGAGTTATTCGTTGGACTTACAGAAGTACGCAAACTTGAAACGGATGTAGAAGACCACAGTCAAGCAGAATAGAAATTAGATATGAACACGAAAAGTAAACTAACAGTAAATCTGAAATAATGTTAAAATATCCAGTTTCCTTCGCGGCTTTCTAACTATAGGGGTCTCTTTCTGATGACGTGTCAAGGATCTGAAGAAAAAAAAATAAACTTTATGCTTACTAGGTATTGGTTAACAGACGGATCCTTGTATTGGTTCTGACTGAGCCGCATTTTCACATATCTGTCTCACTGACAGGTAGACGAATCTTGTCTCTCATTGACTAGTATCTCTGTCTCTCACTGTCCGGCAGACGCATCTCTGTCTCTTACTGGCCGGTAGATGCATCTTTGTCTCTAACTGAAGGGTAGACGAACCTCTGTCTCTTACTGACCGGTAGACGCATTTCTGTCTCTTCTGTCTCTTACTGACCGATAGACATATCTCTGTGATTCTTACTGATTGACAGACATATCTCTATGTCTTTTAACAGACTGATAGACATATCTCTAATTCTTTTACTGACCGATAGATTCATCTCTGTCTCTTACTTACTGATAGACGCATCTCTATTCTTAGTAATGTTTACTACGACAAACGCAACTCTAAGCTGACCTACACATTCATGTTCATTTCCCACACCTCGTGTTGCCTTATGGAATACACAATTTTTTCCCCCCGGAACACACATAAATAAGAGCTTTTAATTTAGACTGTATATGGTAGGAATCCCTGTCGGGTTGTTGACGTCATCATACTTAATGAAGCCATCAGGAATAATCCCAGGAAGAGCTTGTGGGATATTGCCAAGCCTCCTAAAGTGAACAGATGCTGGGTTTCATTAAGATAAACATTACACGCATTTCGAAAAAAAATCATTTATGTTTTTTCAAATCATCGAGATATCTAAACGCAGGTAAATAAGGACAATATAGCATGAAGAAAGTGGTTATGCTTTTTGGGTTTTTGTCGCAGGTAGTCAGAAGAGTTAGAGGTGTATAAGATATTTCTGGGTGTGTTCTCATCAAGCTCAAGAGCGATGAGATAGTCAGACAATTCATGTTTGTCTGTGAAGCCAGACAACATATATTGCACATTACTGGTAAAGCGATGCAAGTTAACTTGTGGATTCCCTCTCAGATAGGTCACCGAAAGCATGACAAGACTGATGCTTTAGCCAAACTTGCAGTAGATAAAGAGGCTTTGGAACACAAAATTGACTTGTCAGTCAGACGTTCATAAGATGCTATATGGAAAAACTGAATAATAATATGTATTTCAAGCAAATATGCAAGTGGAAAGAAGCGGAAGCAGACCCGCTTTCCATCATATTGATATGTATCAAATGAAAAATTGTATTAAGAAAGTAACACGATCAGTAGACAACAGGAAAAGGTCACTATTAGATAGCTACTGAGCTATAGGTAATACTGGTGATTTACCCTACTTGTTAAGTGTGAGCGGAGCAACAAAAAGACGCACTACAATACTGTATCTGATCTTGTGTGGGAAATTAGACCTTCTAGAGTTGTATCGAAACAAACATTGCAGGAAGTGGTCCAGCACCTAATTACTAATAATAAGATGCCTGAGATTCTGATGTAAACTTTTTGCTTCGTTTTTTGCTTTATGCTTCCGTGGTGTGGTTACCAGCGTTGCTGACCATGATGCATTCACTGGCCGTCGACACATAGGTTGGAATCCTGGTTGTGGCAGTCGGTCCACAGTCAAGTCAACCCAGATGTTCATACACGTCAATCCAGCTGCTTTTGGTCGACAAATTGAGTACCTGGCTCATGCCAAGGTATGATATATATATATATATATATATATATATATATATATATATATATATATATATATATATATATATATATATATATATATATATATATATATCTATATTTTTTTTTTTCTTTTTATACTTTGTCGCTGTCTCCCGCGTTTGCGAGGTAGCGCAAGGAAACAGACGAAAGAAATGGCCCAACCCCCCCCATACACACGTATATACATACGTCCACACACGCAAATATACATACCTACACAGCTTTCCATGGTTTACCCCAGACGCTTCACATGCCTTGATTCAATCCACTGACAGCACGTCAACCCCGGTATACCACATCGCTCCAATTCACTCTATTCCTTGCCCTCCTTTCACCCTCCTGCATGTTCAGGCCCCGATCACACAAAATCTTTTTCACTCCATCTTTCCACCTCCAATTTGGTCTCCCTCTTCTCCTTGCCCCCTCCACCTCCGACACATATATCCTCTTGGTCAATCTTTCCTCACTCATCCTCTCCATGTGCCTAAACCACTTCAAAACACCCTCTTCTGCTCTCTCAACCACGCTCTTTTTATTTCCACACATCTCTCTTACCCTTACGTTACTCACTCGATCAAACCACCTCACACCACACATTGTCCTCAAACATCTCATTTCCAGCACATCCATCCTCCTGCGCACAACTCTATCCATAGCCCACGCCTCGCAACCATACAACATTGTTGGAACCACTATTCCTTCAAACATACCCATTTTTGCTTTCCGAGATAATGTTCTCGACTTCCACACATTCTTCAAGGCCCCCAGAATTTTCGCCCCCTCCCCCACCCTATGATCCACTTCCGCTTCCATGGTTCCATCCGCTGCCAGATCCACTCCCAGATATCTAAAACACTTCACTTCCTCCAGTTTTTCTCCGTTCAAACTCACCTCCCAATTGACTTGACCCTCAACCCTACTGTACCTAATAACCTTGCTCTTATTCACATTTACTCTTAACTTTCTTCTTCCACACACTTTACCAAACTCAGTCACCAGCTTCTGCAGTTTCTCACATGAATCAGCCACCAGCGCTGTATCATCAGCGAACAACAACTGACTCACTTCCCAAGCTCTCTCATCCCCAACAGACTTCATACTTGCCCCTCTTTCCAAAACTCTTGCATTCACCTCCCTAACAACCCCATCCATAAACAAATTAAACAACCATGGAGACATCACACACCCCTGCCGCAAACCTACATTCACTGAGAACCAATCACTTTCCTCTCTTCCTACACGTACACATGCCTTACATCCTCGATAAAAACTTGTCACTGCTTCTAACAACTTTCCTCCCACCCCATATATTCTTAATACCTTCCACAGAGCATCTCTATCAACTCTATCATATGACTTCTCCAGATCCATAAATGCTACATACAAATCCATTTGCTTTTCTAAGTATTTCTCACATACATTCTTCAAAGCAAACACCTGATCCACACATCCTCTACCACTTATATATATATATGTATATATATATATATATATATATATATATATATATATATATATATATATATATATATATATATATATATATATATATTCACCATTTCCCTCGTAAGCGAGATAGCGTCAGAAGCTGAGGACTGAGCGTTAGAGGAAAAAAATCCTCACTCGGTGCCCTTCTCTGTTCCCTCTTTTGGAAAAGAAAAAAAAATGGAGGGGGGGGGGGGGGGGGATTTCCAGCCCCCGCTCCCTCCCCTTTTAGTCGCCTTCTACGACACACTGGGAATACGTGGCTAGCATTCTTTCTCCCCTATCCCCAGAGAGAGTTCCGTTGCCCGTACTGTCTCAGCGAACATAAAAAGAAATAGGAAAACACCATGATATTATGCAATGAGCCATCTCTAAACCATCTCTATATCACCCCCAGTTGGTTCATCTGATCACACTCACATAAATGTATCTATTCTAACGGCAACTTCCCCTCTAGCAGCCCCTCTAAGCGTACACACTGGCACCTCAGCAAAGCTGACTGGAATAACTTCAGTAACTTCTTTTCTGACTTCCCTCGGGTAAATTACTGTATCTTATATGGTGATGCTTCTGTCTCCGCTAAACGATATATATAGAGGTTATTCTTGCGGTAATACAAGCATTTATCCCTCTTTCTCCAAGACGAGCTCTTCATCCAATCCATGTTTCAACTGTTCCTGTTCTGAAGCCATTCAGAAAAGTGATTAGGCATATCGGGATTGGAAAAACTCTCCTTCCTCTGACTCCCATTCAGCTTTTATCACTGCCCGTAATCGCTGCAAGCACGTTATCCGTGAGGCGTAGCGTTCCTTTATTCAAAGGAAGTGCGATAACCTCTCCTCGTCATCCACTGATGGGTCTTCCTGGTCTTTAGCTAATGACATCTTTAAAAACTTCTGTCGCTCTATATTTCCATCACCTTTGCGTTCTGGCGGTACTATATCTGTCTCTCCCGTAGACAAAGCAACTCTCTTCGATTCCATTTCTCCTCTAGCTCCTCTTTGGACGACTCTAACATTACTTCCCTCCCTGATGCTCCTCTTACTAATCTATGCTTCTTACGGACTCTCCGAAAAGTGCTTCTTTCTCTGGACACAAGCAAGTCTTATGGTCCTGATGGCATCCATCCCCGTGTACTGAAAGAGCGTGCCTCTGAACTTGTGCTTGCTCAGCTGCTCCGTTTCTGTTCAAAAAAGAAACTCTTCATTGTCCTTGGAGGCTTGCGGTAATACATGCTATTTCTAAGAAGGGTGACCGTTCTGACCCCTCTAACTATCGCCCTCTTGCTTTGACATCTGCCATTTCCAAAGTCTTTGAATCCCTCCCCAACTTCCATATCCTTTAACACCTAGAAAATCAGTCTTCTTTCTGATCACCAGTATGGTTTACGTAAGGTGAGATCCTCTGGTGACATTTCTTCCTATCTCACTAATGTCTGGTCATCATCCCTGAAAGATTTTGGGGAGTGATGTGTAGTTGCCCTTGACATATCTAAGGATTTTGACAGGGTGTGGCATCAGGGTCTCATTTCTATGCTCCCCTCTTTTGACTTCCCTTCTTTCACTTTGCTTCTTCATATCCACTCTGGCCGGCCTTTGTGGTTGTTGATGGATCAGTCTCCACCCTTTTCTCCATCAATAGCGGTGTCCGTCAAGGTTCTATCCTGTCCCCTACACTTTTTCTCATCTTTTCAACGGTTTCCTCTCCTCCACAAATAATTCAATGTACTAATACGCTAATTACCTAACACAGCATTCATCCACATCCATCATTTCTGCTCCCTCTTCTCTCACTCGATGTGCATCTCGTCTTGACACAGCTTCTTCAATAAACTCAGACTTGGACAGGATGACTCAGTGGGATACACAAAATTTTGTTAAATATAATGCCTCCAAGACCCAATTCCTACTCAACTGTCTATCAAAAACTCCTCGTAGCTCTCGTCTCTACTTGGACGGTTCTGTAATTCCAACCCTTGACTCAATGAACATACTTGGTATTACTGCATCATCCACTCTTTCTTGGAAACCCCACATTGCAGGAATAGTTGTCTTCCTCTAAGAAACAGGGTATTCTGTTTAGATGTCGAAACTTCTGAACAGTTTCTCCGTTTATATAAGGGACCGATTCATCCTTGTATGGAGTACTGCTCTCACATCTGGGGTGGTTCTAGCTCTGTTATGCTTACTTGACAGAGTTGAAAGCGGTCTGACTTATGACTGTTCTAGGCTAACTTCTAAACTTGACCCCCTTGCCCTACGTCGCAATGTTGGTTCGCTTTCCTTCTTCTATAGATATTGATTTGGTTTTTGCCTCCGAGAGCTGGCTGCCTGTGTGTTCCCACCTCGAACTAGACCACACAATACTCGCTGAACTGCTGCGTCACATGATTATTGTGTGACCATCGGCAACTCAAGGGTGGGCCGTTTTGATACCTGCTTCTTTCCCAACACGTCAAGAGCTTTGGAACTCACTACCTTCTCATGATTTTACATATATCTCTGAACTGGCTCACTTCAAAAGACAGATTTTTCACTTCCTCCAAAGTTCGTAAATGCTCTCCCTTGTCTTTCCTTTTTCCGTTTCATAATTTTCTCTATATTTCAATTAAGGTCCGGCCTTGATAAGGACTTTTGTTCGTGACTGGAACCTTCAAGATAAAAGAAAACAATCTGCGTTATGATCTTCCGTCCTCCAGGTTCTATACACGACGTTGTGACTTCTACAATTATTTTTGCGCTGTCTTTCATAGGATGAACTTGGTAGGTACAACAAACTAGCCAAAGAACACGAAGAAAAATGATTAAAAAGAAGAATCATTGAAATGTGAAGACACATTCATTCCCCCCCCCCCCCCCCCCCCCCCCACACACACACACACACACACACACACACACACACACACACACAAACTTATACTTTATGATAAAATTGTGTGTCACCGCTGACGGTTGAGTTAATTCTTGATAAATGTCACAAAGGCGACTAAATATAAAGTTGTAGATAATGTTCAAGAGGTGGAGCGCCACGAGTGTAAAAACTCCCTCACTATACATTGCAAAAAGGTAATTGCAATTTGGTAATTATACTCATAAAAATGACTTACTATATGAAATAGATTCTTTTATGGTATATGAAGGTGGATGAAAGGAAGAGAATGACTGATGACATTAGAGAATACGGACAGCATACATAAATCTAAGAGGTTTTATGATAGAGAATGTTGAAGAGGTTTGGCCCCCTCGAGTGTAAAATTCCATCCACGTACACTGCAAACATGAATTACAAACAAACACATATTCAATATAGATATTTCTAGCAGGAAATAAGCTGTAGGAATCCTTGTGTTTAGGGAGTTGACATCGTCCCTAACCTATTGCCAGAGTCCCACACTGGGAGAATCATAAAGGAGACAAACTATGTGCTGGCAAATATCAAAATAGCTTTTAAGTACATGGACAACGAAATATTCAGTAACGGAATAAAAAGAAAAAAATTACAAGGAAAGTCTAGAAACCTTAAACTTTGCGATCATGGACGAGAAAAGATCTAAAACCAATTGGATGAGGTAATTAGTGAACGGTTCCTCGAAAAATGCAGAGACAGAGCAACCAGGGACCATAAAATAAAATCAAGCAAGAAACTCGTTAGAAAATATGTAAAGAAGTACCTTTATAGTGTAGAACTACTCGATGCATGGAGTAAATTGAGTTATGTGATGGCGAATGTGGTTAGCACATTGAAGTCTAAAAAGCTGTACGACAATAAAGTTCAAGAAATGAGGTCTCATGAGAGCAGAGCTCCTTCCCTATACGATACAAATTGGTAATTACAAATGAATTATTACAGCAGCGCTGATAGTAGACAGAACTGAATGGAGTGCAGCATCTATAGGCAAGTGAAATGAAGGAGGTGAGTGTATAGGGGCCATTGAATGACATGTATAGTCTAGACATCCCTTATCATCATGACAGATTAAGATGTAAAAGAGCAGTGAGTTTGAGAAGGCCAGCTATTTCAAATCGTATGCTTGAGGAATGATGCCATGTTCACTGAAAGCGTTCATTCTCAATAACCAGTTTTTGTACTTGCTTACAAACCAGAATTTTGTTTCATGTATTCGATAATTTCATTTTTTCATAACACTGTGGTCTGTCACTTAAAGATTCTTATAAGTACATGGCTGTAGACTTTTTTTGTGTAGATACTCCTCACCTTTGGGGTGAAACTGAAAACTGAAGATTGATTTGCTTCGCTGGAAGCTTGGAGTCGATCTTGCCAGGAATATTGAGGTTCATATACCAGAAGTGAATTCAGGAAAGGAAAAGCACCGTGGACGCACAATAGTGACTGGATCCATTCAAGGAGACTAAGAGAGGTCGGTAGAGAGGTTTACTATATATGGAAAAAAAGTCAATGGAAAAATAATGGATGAAACATATAAGATTAAAATGCTTGGTAACTTACTCGAAATCTTAAAGAAATAGGATCACACAGTAATACAATTCCAGGAGGAAATAGAGAAATAAGGAATCAAATCAGCGATCATGGAAAGTGTCAACAAGCGGGGATACTGATTTGAGGAATAAGAAAATCTAATCAGAGAGCATGAAGAACAGATTCACATCAACTGAAGGGAATCAGAAGGAATGGAAGCAGATGAAAGAGAGTGAAATAAGTAACATAAAACATTAGAGAAATGGTTGAGGGTTTTGTCTCCAGACATCCCTCAGACTGATAAGAAAGAGGCAATGCCCATAAGACAGAGACCAGTGACTATTGGAAATACAAGCCAGTGATCAGCAGCAAAACCTCTGAATGATGAAGATAACAAAGTATAATACCTGATGCTACCGGGACATACATTGACGGAATTAACAAAGGAAGATGTAAATAATGTAGTAAGTACTTTGAAGGACACAACAATCAGGGAGATATGCAGTCTAATTGATAGAAGGTTTAAATAGAGTGCAGAGTATCCACGAACAGTGAATGTTGGTAAAAAAACAATATATTTCTAGTCAATGACAGACATAGAGGATGACGAAGGAAATATCAGACAAATGGGAGGCACCAAAATTAGAAGGATCAGTGAAGCAGGAGAGTCAGACATGTGTGTTGATGTTGGATGGGATCACATTCTAAACAAAGAGGAAAGGATGCAGAAGGAAGACATTATGATCGAAAGACAACTAGATGCTATAAGCACGCCAAATGCAACATCTGATAAGAGAAAGAAGGAGAACTGGTGGATATAATGTCAAGACATCAGAGGATGGCCAACAATGCTACTGTTCGGCTTGGAGTTCTGTGGCCAGGAGATAATCTAACAGGTTGAAAAATTTAGGAAAATAAAAGAATTCGGTGACGTTTTCATCGTGGAGAGAGAGAGAGAGAGAGAGAGAGAGAGAGAGAGAGAGAGAGAGAGAGAGAGAGAGAGAGAGAGAGAGAGAGAGAGAGAGAGAGAGAGAGAGAGAGAGTCAGGTTCAATTTTAAAGATTTAAATCCTGAAATGGTTTTTACGTTTGGTATTAATAAAATTGTCTTTTTGTTTCATGGTTTGGCAGCTGGACTGATTATTTGTTATACATTCCGTCTGATTTCTTTCTAGAATCGCTGGAACTTTTTAAGTTTGTGAGGTTGAGAGACCTATTCATTTGTACCAATACCGTGGCCAATAATGGTGCTGAGATAGAGAGATGGTGTTTGTGTGGGGCGGCTTTATCTTGAACGCTACTTCCTAAGGTGTTTATGTTTGTCAGAATCCATTATAAATAAAACTAGCTCTTAGAGTTTTGTTAGTGAGTGAGATAAATTGATTAATATCATAAACGTTAATCATAGTTTTAGGTCTTTTTAACAATCGTTTCTCTCATTCTTTTATGGGACGTACGTGGTACACATTCCTTCTCTGTAGGTTTATGATAACTTGTTACAACCTGAAAGTGGGAGAGGAATTGGAGAAAAATTTTCACAGAAGTTGATTGGAGCGTTTAGGTGGCCATGAGGGTCGTGATATTGCAGTAAATAAATCTAGATACGTATTTGGAGGCAACTCGGGACAAGATTTATATTTAGAAAACAAATGGCTTGGTTGGGCGATGGCTTTGTTGTTGATGGTCGGTCACTGCTCACGTGATAAGACTGATGGGTGAATGGAATAAGACGACTGAAGACGTAGTTAATGCAGACAGCTTACATAGATCTAGGAAGGTGTATGATATTCAAGACTGTTCAATAGATAGGCCTTCATGAGTATAACCTGCATCCCTGAACAGTACAAACAGTTAATCAATAACTAATAGAGATGGCCCACAAGATGGATCCCAAGATTGTACCAGTGTTATATGCTTCCGGGAAATGTTAGAGGCCTCACATTCCTCCACAATGAAAATAGAAAAAAAGGGCGGAAGGTGAGACGATCGTAACGGCAAAGTTTTGGGACCAACTTGATGACGTAGACAGTGAACAGAAGAACCAGAGGACATGAAAATATGTAATTTGTTAGAAAAGATGTGATAGAAAAGTACTTTTACGGGACACGAGTGATGGATGAATTTAACAAACTGTGTTATAAAGTTGTGAATGTGAGCAGAATACACATAGTCAAAAAGTTGTATAGCGGTACAGAAGCTCCAAGATATATGGCTCTATGAGTTTACGTAGAACTCCCTCCACGTGTGGTTGAAATATGTAAGTACACATAAGTCTTTACGCAATCACATGCGTACATAGTTTCACACGCTTTTTATGGAGGATGAAAGTGTATGTAGAAAAATCATGTTATCAATAGGCAGCTGTGATAACTGATGTACCTGTGTGATAATTTCTAAGATTTCTGAGTTTCTCTGTTTCTATTATATTATCTAGAGTGTGAACATCTAGGAGCTTTTGTAGGTAAACAGGTCTGCACTGAAATTTGGGGTGAGAAATTTCACCGCTTTAATGCTTAAGCAAAACTCTGAGCATGTACACTATGAGCCATGAGCCAGACTGCGATGAATATTCTAAATCAGAAATGAAGTCAGGCATAGCAAATTTCTTTGGTTATGTTGTTGAAACCAACATGGGGGAGGGGAAAGATGCTATGCCATGCGTGGCGAGGTGGCAACGAGGTGGATGAAGGCAGCAAGTATGAATATGTACACGAGTATATATGTATATGTCTGTGCATGTATATGTATGTATATACATGTATATGTGGGTGGGTTGGGCCATTCCTTGCGCTACCTCACTAACGTGGGAGACAGCGAATAAGCATAATGAAAAAAATAATATATATATATATATATATATATATATATATATATATATATATATATATATATATATATATATATATATATATATATATATATATATATATATATATATATATATATATATATATATATATATATATATATATATATATATTCTTCTTTCTTTCATACTATTCGCCATTTCCCGCATTAGCGAGGTAGCGTTTGAGAACAGAGGACTGGGCCTTTGTGGGAATATCCTCACCTGGCCCCCTTCTCTGTTCCCTCTTTTGGGGAAAAAAAAAAGAAAAAGCGAGAGGGGAGGATTTCCAGCCCCCCGCTCCCTCCTCTTTTAGTCGCCTTCTACGACACGCAGGGAATACGTGGGAAGTATTCTTTCTCCCCTCTCCCCAGGGATAATATATATATATATATATATATATATATATATATATATATATATATATATATATATATATATATATATATATATATATATATATATATATATATATATATATATATATATATATATATATATATATATATATATATATATATATATTCCTATGAGTTCATGTGGAAAATGAAGCACGATAAGTTCCCAAGTGCACTTTCGTGTAATAATCACATCATCAGGGGAGACACAAGAGAGAAATATAACAGTCAGTTGATGTACAACGAAGAGACGTATCTAGGACACCATTTGGTAAACATGGGGAAGTGCACTTGGGAACTTCTCGTGTTTCATTTTCCCCGTGGACTCTTAAGAATATACATAATCACGCGCAAAATTGTGATCTTTTCCAATACATATACTATATATATATATATATATATATATATATATATATATATATATATATATATATATATATATATATATATATATATATATATATATGTATATATATATATATATATATATATATAGATATATATATATATTTATATATATACATATATATATATATATATATATATATATATATATATATATATATATATATATATATATATATATACATTTTTTTTTTTTTTTTTTTTTTTTTTCTTTGTCGCTGTCTCCCGCGTTTGCGAGGTAGCGCAAGGAAACAGACGAAAGAAATGGCCCAACCCACCCCCATACACATGTATATACATACGTCCACACACGCAAATATACATACCTACACAGCTTTCCATGGTTTACCCCAGACGCTTCACATGCCCTGATTCAATCCACTGACAGCACGTCAACCCCGGTATACCACATCGCTCCAATTCACTCTATTCCTTGCCCTCCTTTCACCCTCCTGCATGTTCAGGCCCCGATCACACAAAATCTTTTTCACTCCATCTTTCCACCTCCAATTTGGTCTCCCTCTTCTCCTCGTTCCCTCCACCTCCGACACATATATCCTCTTGGTCAATCTTTCCTCACTCATTCTCTCCATGTGCCCAAACCATTTCAAAACACCCTCTTCTGCTCTCTCAACCACGCTCTTTTTATTTCCACACATCTCTCTTACCCTTACGTTACTTACTCGATCAAACCACCTCACACCACACATTGTCCTCAAACATCTCATTTCCAGCACATCCATCCTCCTGCGCACAACTCTATCCATAGCCCACGCCTCGCAACCATACAACATTGTTGGAACCACTATTCCTTCAAACATACCCATTTTTGCTTTCCGAGATAATGTTCTCGACTTCCACACATTCTTCAAGGCTCCCAGAATTTTCGCCCCCTCCCCCACCCTATGATCCACTTCCGCTTCCATGGTTCCATCCGCTGCCAGATCCACTCCCAGATATCTAAAACACTTCACTTCCTCCAGTTTTTCTCCATTCAAACTCACCTCCCAATTGACTTGACCCTCAACCCTACTGTACCTAATAACCTTGCTCTTATTCACATTTACTCTTAACTTTCTTCTTTCACACACTTTACCAAACTCAGTCACCAGCTTCTGCAGTTTCTCACATGAATCAGCCACGAGCGCTGTATCATCAGCGAACAACAACTGACTCACTTCCCAAGCTCTCTCATCCCCAACAGATTTCATACTTGCCCCTCTTTCCAAAACTCTTGCATTCACCTCCCTAACAACCCCATCCATAAACAAATTAAACAACCATATATATATATATATATATATATATATATATATATATATATATATATATATATATATATATATATATATATATATATATATATATATATATATATATGTATATACAATAAAATAAATATTGTAGCGATTATCTGGGGTCGAATGCAGGTGTTCAAATCTTGGTTGCGGCGGTTAATCCAGTCAACCCAGCTGTCCATCCTCCCGTGTGGGTCGGTCGATATACTGAGAATATGGCTAAGGCTAGAGAATGTAGCGTTAATGAGAAGCCCTAACTAAGACATCATGATGTCCGTGAAGTCTCAACTAACACATTAGAATTGTTGCATTGGGTCACTTGAGTTTGTTGGGTGCATCTGGTGAGTTGTATGGGAGGTTAGTGATTGAGAGGATGAAGGCATGTACAGAACCTCAGCTTGGGGAAGGAGATGTGTAGATAAGGTGTTTGCCTTATAGAATGTGCGTGAGAAATACTCGGAGAGACAGTATCATTTGTATGTGGCATTTATTAATCTGGAGAAGGCGTATGACAAGGTTGATAGAGATGCTTTGTGGAAAGTATTAAGAATATATGGGGTGGGAGGCAAGATGCTAAAAGCAGTGAGAAGATATTATCAAGGATGTAAGGCATGTGTACGAGTAGGAAGAGGGTGAATGTTTCCAAGAGAATGTTGGTCTGCGGCAGGGGTGTATTGTTCAGTTTGTTTATGGATGGGGTGGTGAGGGAGTTTGGCGAGGGAGTTAAATGTAGAAGTTTTGGAGAGTGGGCGAGTATGCAGTCTGTTGGGGATGAGAGAGGGCCGGGGAAGTGAGTTAGTTGTTGTTTGCTGATGATACAGCACTGGTGGCTCATTCGAGTGAGTAACTGGAGAAGTTGGTAACTGAGTTTGAAAGAGTGTGTGAAAGGACGATGTTGAGAGTAAATTGGAATGAAAGCAATGTTATTATATTCAACAGAGTTGAGGGACAGGTTATTTTGGGTGTGAGCTTGAAAGGAGAAAAAATTGAGAAAGTGAAGGGTTTTAGATCCCTGGGAGTGGATTGATAGAGAAATAAACCATGGAAGCAGAAGTGTCATATGGTAGGTGAAGACTGTGTGGAAAGAGGGAACGTTGTCTAAGAGGACAAAAATGGGTATGTTTGAAGGAATAGCAGAACCAACAACAATAAATGGGTGCAAGGCATGTGCTATAGATACTTATGTGCGGAGGAAGGTGGATATGTTGGAAATTAGATATTTGAGGACAATATGTGCTTTTGATCGAGAAAATGATGAAATGGTAAGGGAGATGTGTGAAAATAAAAAGAGTGTGGTTTACATGAGTTTACATGTGAAAGACAGACAACAGGAGGCCAGATTGGCCCACGACTGGGTTGTCTGGAAATGATGATAATAAAAAACTATTTCAGCTTGACAAGAAAATGAACTTCCGTTCATCAGTTTTTTAAGCTATCACCGCCTCCCCGCTGCTGCACATTAGCTTTCTAGTGTCCCCGTTAACGTTGTCGTTTATACAGTTTTTTTTCTGGCTTTATTCTCAGAGTATACCTGAATATATAGAATATTTCTAAACGGCTTTTGAAGATACTTATAGTCTTAGCGTTCACTACGTCTAACGGTAACTTACTCCAGAGCTCAATACATCTATAGAAAAAGAAGCTTTTCCCACGTCCGTACTACATCTTTTAGTTTTAAGTTTTATTCCATTAGTCCTGGTAACCGTGTTTTCTTTTATTTCGAAAAGAAGTTCGTGATTTACTTTATCGAACTTGTTCAGAAATTTCCACACTTGGATGAAGTCACCGCGGTCTGTTTTTTTAAGGGAGAAGAGATCAGGTATACGAAGAGATCTGTTATACGAAGCGAGGCTAAAATGCCTCTCTTCGTATACCAGATTTATATGAGATGGGATAAACTTTGTCGCGCGAGTTTGTACTTGGTCTAATTTTTCCTCGTCTCTTTTTATAGTTTGGGGATCAAGACTGACCGCATATTCAAGGTGTGGTCTTACTAGAGAATTATAAAGTGTGAGAACTGTTTCTGATGTCTTGTAATCTGTTCCTGGCTATGCAAACTAACACATGGTTACCTTTTTCACTTGCTGCTTGACACTGTTTAGTGTATTTCAGATTGTTGCTAATGACAACTACAAGGTTCTTTTCTTCATTTATTTTATCTAGAGAGTTTCCGAATACTTTGTAGGTGCAACGTATATTCTTGTCTCTAAAGCGTATAACTTTACACATGTCTACATTACAATTCATCTACCATCTGTCTGACCACTCTGCTAGTGAGTTATGATCTCTTTGAATCATTTCACATTCCCGCCTGTTTACAGCTCTACCTCCTAGTTTAGTATCGTCAGTAAATTTGGAGATCTTAGAAATGAGACCGAGGTCGCGGTTATTAATGTATATCATGAAAAGAACTGGGCCTAGGAGCGACCCCTGTGGCACACCACTCGTTGCGTCTAGCCAATCTGAGGTAAGCCAGTGAGCCAGTGTCTGATCCATGTACAGAGTTCTTCAGCGATTCCGTGTGTTTCGAGCTTATGTAGAAAGCCTTTTGGAAATCTGAATAACTACATCAGACGATACTTTTTTGTCCCAATTATAATAAATAACGTCAGAAAATTCCAGCAAATTCGTCAGGCAGGATCTTTTATTGCGGAAACCGTGTTGATTGTCCAGATAATTTTGTGTTCTGGAAACGTGACAATTTTATCTGGTATTATTTTTTCCATCATTCTACCTAACCCTGACGTAAGGCTAATTGGGCGGTAGTTCAAGGCACACTTTTTGTCTCCTTCTTTTTATAGATAGGAGTAAAATTTGCTGGTTTTAATCAGTTGGCATCGAACCATCCCATAGAGATTTAATGAATGTTTTTGTTATGGGGTATATCAGCTGTCTACCAACCTTTAAAAATCTTGGAGCCAAGTTATCTAGGCCGTTGAGAGAACTGAAGATGTGTTGTATTGGTTTGGACATATGGAGACAATAAGTGAAGAAAGGGTGTCAAAGAGGATATACAAATCAGAAGTGGCGGGAACAAGGTGAACGGGCAGTCCAAATTAGAGATGGAAGGATGGAGTGAAAAAAGAATTTGAGCGTTCAGGGCCGGAACATGCAGGAGGGTGATAAGCGTACACAGGATAGATTGAATGGGAAGGATGTGGTATAGTGAGGTCAGCTGAACCGGGGCATGTAGAGCATCCAAGATAAATCAAGGTATGTGGGGCTTAGTGGTGAATAGGAAGCTATGGTTTCGGTACATTACGCGTGACGGCTAGATGATGGATATGAGCAGATGCGGTCAATCTTCAGCTTGTCTGTGGCGATACTTCGTCAACTTGAGAAACGGCGATCAATCATGGATAAATATATAAATATATATACAAATATAAGTACGAATATAGTGCATACGAACGCGCACTTCTATATAACATTCAAACCTCCAACAGCCAGGTAGAACCTGGGACTCCTGCGTGATAGGCGGGAGCATTATCACTAGGATATGATCGCCCCTAATAGGGAAATGACTATTCAAATACCATGTAATCGAATATCCTTCGTCTCACGTTGGTGAGCATGGTGAGCAACGGGGTCTCCACTGGTCTCATATATATATATATATATATATATATATATATATATATATATATATATATATATATATATATATATATATATATATGGATGGTATTGCAGTGGAATTTATTAAGAAAGGGGGTGACTGTATTGTTGACTGGTTGGTAAGGTTATTTAATGTATGTATGACTCATGGTGAGGTGCCTGAGGATTGGCGGAATGCGTGCATAGTGCCATTGTACAAAGGCAAAGGGGATAAGAGTGAGTGCTCAAATTACAGAGGTATAAGTTTGTTGAGTATTCCTGGTAAATTATATGGGAGGGTATTGATTGAGAGGGTGAAGGCATGTACAGAGCATCAGATTGGGGAAGAGCAGTGCGGTTTCAGAAGTGGTAGAGGATGTGTGGATCAGGTGTTTGGTTTGAAGAATGTATGTGAGAAATACTTAGAAAAGCAAATGGATTTGTATGTAGCATTTATGGATCTGGAGAAGGCATATGATAGAGTTGATAGAGATGCTCTGTGGAAGGTATTAAGAATATATGGTGTGGGAGGCAAGTTGTTAGAAGCAGTGAAAAGTTTTTATCGAGGATGTAAGGCATGTGTACGTGTAGGAAGAGAGGAAAGTGATTGGTTCTCAGTGAATGTAGGTTTGCGGCAGGGGTGTGTGATGTCTCCATGGTTGTTTAATTTGTTTATGGATGGGGTTGTAAGGGAGGTAAATGCAAGAGTCCTGGAAAGAGGGGCAAGTATGAAGTCTGTTGGGGATGAGAGAGCTTGGGAAGTGAGTCAGTTGTTGTTCGCTGATGATACAGCGCTGGTGGCTGATTCATGTGAGAAACTGCAGAAGCTGGTGACTGAGTTTGGTAAAGTGTGTGGAAGAAGAAAGTTGAGAGTAAATGTGAATAAGAGCAAGGTTATTAGGTACAGTAGGGGTGAGGGTCAAGTCAATTGGGAGGTGAGTTTGAATGGAGAAAAACTGGAGGAAGTGAAGTGTTTTAGATATCTGGGAGTGGATCTGTCAGCGGATGGAACCATGGAAGCGGAAGTGGATCATAGGGTGGGGGAGGGGGCGAAAATTTTGGGAGCCTTGAAAAATGTGTGGAAGTCGAGAACATTATCTCGGAAAGCAAAAATGGGTATGTTTGAGGGAATAGTGGTTCCAACAATGTTGTATGGCTGCGAGGCGTGGGCTATGGATAGAGATGTGCGCAGGAGGATGGATGTGCTGGAAATGAGATGTTTGAGGACAATGTGTGGTGTGAGGTGGTTTGATCGAGTAAGTAACGTAAGGGTGAGAGAGATGTGTGGAAATAAAAAGAGCGTGGTTGAGAGAGCAGAAGAGGGTGTTTTGAAATGGTTTGGGCACATGGAGAGAATGAGTGAGGAGAGATTGACCAAGAGGATATATGTGTCGGAGGTGGAGGGAACGAGGAGAAGAGGGAGACCAAATTGGAGGTGGAAAGATGGAGTGAAAAAGATTTTGTGTGATCGGGGCCTGAACATGCAGGAGGGTGAAAGGAGGGCAAGAAATAGAGTGAATTGGAGTCATGTGGTATACAGGGGTTGACGTGCTGTCAGTGGATTGAAGCAAGGCATGTGAAGCGTCTGGGGTAAACCATGGAAAGCTGTGTAGGTATGTATATTTGCGTGTGTGGACGTGTGTATATACATGTGTAGGGGGGGGGGGTTGGGCCATTTCTTTCGTCTGTTTCCTTGCGCTACCTCGCAAACGCGGGAGACAGCGACAAAGTATAAAAAAAAAAAAAAAAAAAAATATATATGTATATATATATATATATATATATATATATATATATATATATATATATATTTTTTTTTTTTTTTTTCTTTTGCTTTGTCGCTGTCTCCCGCGTTTGCGAGGTAGCGCAAGGAAACAGACTAAAGAAATGGCCCAACCCACCCCCATACACATGCCTTGATTCAATCCACTGAAAGCACGTCAACCCCGGTATACCACATCGCTCCAATTCACTCTATTCTTTGCCCTCCTTTCACCCTCCTGCATGTTCAGACCCCGATCACAAAATCTTTTTCACTCCATCTTTCCACCTCCAATTTGGTCTCCCTCTTCTCCTCGTTCCCTCCACCTCCGACACATATATCCGCTTGGTCAATCTTTCCTCACTCATTCTCTCCATGTGACCAAACCATTTCAAAACACCCTCTTCTGCTCTCTCAACCACGCTCTTTTTATTTCCACACATCTCTCTTACCCTTACGTTACTTACTCGATCAAACCACCTCACACCACACATTGTCCTGAAACATCTCATTTCCAGCACATCCATCCTCCTGCGCACAACTCTATCCATAGTCCACGCTTCGCAACCATACAACATTGTTGGGACCACTATTCCTTCAAACATACCCATTTTTGCTTTCCGAGATAATGTTCTCGACTTCCACACATTCTTCTTGGCTCCCAGAATTTTCGCCCCCTCCCTCACCCTATGATCCACTTCCGCTTCCATGGTTCCATCCGCTGCCAGATCCACTCCCAGATATCTAAAACACTTCACTTCCTCCAGTTTTTCTCCATTCAAACTCACCTCCCAATTGAATTGACCCTCAACCCTACTGTACCTAATAACCTTGCTCTTATTCACATTTACTCTTAACTTTCTTCTTTCACACACTTTACCAAACTCAGTCCCCAGCTTCTGCAGTTTCTCACATGAATCAGCCACGAGCGCTGTATCATCAGCGAGCAACAACTGACTCACTTCCCAAGCTCTCTCATCCCCAACAGACTTCATACTTGCCCCTCTTTCCAAAACTCTTGCATTCACCTCCCTAACAACCCCATCCATAAACAAATTAAACAACCATGGAGACATCACACACCCCTGCCGCAAACCTACATTCACTGAGAACCAATCACTTTCCTCTCTTCCTACACGTACACATGCCTTACATCCTCGATAAAAACTTTTCACTGCTTCTAACAACTTGCCTCCCACACCATATATTCTTAATATCTTCCACAGAGCATCTCTATCAACTCTATCATATGCCTTCTCCAGATCCATAAATGCTACATACAAATCCATTTGCTTTTCTAAGTATTTCTCACATACATTCTTCAAAGCAAACACCTGATCCACACATCCTCTACAAACCTCCAACAGCCAGAATCGAACCCGGGACCCCTGTGCAAGAGGCGGTCCCGGGTTCGATCCTAGCTGTTGGAGGTTTGTATGTTCTATGAATGTGCGCGTATTCCCAGTGTGTCGTAGAAGGCGACTAAAAGGGGAGGGAGCGGGGGGCTGGAAATCCTCCTCTCTCATTTTTTTTACTTTTCCAAAGAAGGAACAGAGAAGGGGACCAGGTGAGGGTATTCCCTCAAAGGCCCAGTCCTCTGTTCTTAACGCTACCTCGCTAACGCAGGAAATGGCGAATAGTATGAAAGAAAGAATATATATATATATATATATATATATATATATATATATATATATATATATATATATATATATATATATATATATATATATATATATATATATATATATATATATGTATATATTCATATATATATATATATATATATATATATATATATATATATATATATATATATATATATATATATATATATATATATATATATATATTTTTGGTGTCTTTTCCTAGCGCTACCTCGCACACATGAGGGGGGAGGGGGTTGTTATTCCATGTGTGGCGAGGTGGCGATGGGAACAAATAAAGGCAGACAGTATGAATTATGTATATGTGTATATATGTATATATATGTATATATGTATATGTCTGTGTGTGTATTTATATGTGTACATTTAGGTGTATAGGTATGTATATTTGCGTGTGTGGACGTGTATGTATATACATGTGTATGTGGGCGGGTTGGGCCATTCTTTCATCTGTTTCCTTGCGCTACCTCGCTAACGCGGGAGACAGCGACAAAGCAAAATAAAATAAATAAATAGATATATATATATTCCTAATAAAAGAAATTCTGTTTTTATAATGATTGTGCATCAATATCTTTTCTTTCCTATGTGTTCTGGTTGACGGCAACCCCATCTAGCAAAGTACTTCAGTGAATAATAATGTTTACGTACCTCGGACGCTACCTCACTGCCACCAGATAATGTCCCCAGAGATATGACTTGACGTCATCAGAGCCTTTCTCCGTAGGCTTTTACAAGACATCCTCCAGTTGCCACTTCACAACGAAACCCAAGGCTAAAACAGACCCTCATCAGCAATGGATAAACAGGAAATAATCGACCAAATCGTGCTTTCCATCTCATTATCTACTGAACACACATTAAATAGTCAACTTGCTGGCGGAAGTCTCCTCGGACTTGTCTTTCCTAGTTCCTTTCCATGTCTTCCTAATGGCTGCTACTTTTCCGCTCTCCTCTTTTCTATATAAGCCCCTCAGATCCACGCATTCCCAACTCGACCTTCCTAAGATGTCCTGTCCTGTTTCATGCACATCACTTCCTCAATACTGGCCCCTCAACTTCACGATTCCTCTTCTTTCCCTCTTGAGTGAAGGATCTTTTGTCATCATCCATTCACGTTCATTCCAAAAGATAATCTCTACATCGTTGAGAGAAACGTTGACATTTCCAAGGGAGACCTACACAATATAGCTTCTTGACGTTCGAAAGAAGATGAGGAAAACTCTCACAAACAGTACATAAAAAAATCTAGGCTACTTATATATATATATATATATATATATATATATATATATATATATATATATATATATATATATATATATATATATATATATATATATATATATATATATATATATATATATATATATATATATATATGTATATATATTCGAACAGATTGACGTCCTGACAGCCACATATCTAAAACTATTCAGTGAAGGGAAAAACACCATTGAAGCCTCCTGTTATTCCCTGAACAACAGGATCATAGGACCATCACAAAAAAACATCTTCATCAATAAGATGTGATGTAATGTATAGAAATACAGTTTACACCCGTTCTGTAGCTATAGCACGGTAAGTCAAACTATATCATGAAGATAAACTTTTAGAATTATATATAAATAAATAAATAAATAAATAAATATATATATATATATATATATATATATATATATATATATATATATATATATATATATATATATATATATATATATATATATTCCGGTCAAAAGCTGTAAAACTCTGTTATAATATTAGAGTATACAATATAGCTAAAATCGAGAAGTAAACAAAGACTATGATGCTGAGCAGTTCCATAGTCCATAGTTATCAGACTATCTTAAAGCAATGATCACCTACTCTACTCTGATGTCGATGATTTACTCATACTGTGGAAAGTGTGGCTTTGGTTCTTCCTGCCCCACATGATGTTGACGGTTGCATTAGCGACGATGTAGTAAGTCGCAGGTGCTTCCGGAGAGAGAGAGAGAGAGAGAGAGAGAGAGAGAGAGAGAGAGAGAGAGAGAGAGAGAGAGAGAGAGAGAGAGAGAGAGAGAGAGAGAGAGAGAGGGAGAGAGAGAGAGAGAGAGAGAGAGAGAGAGAGAGAGAGAGAGAGAGTGCTTACGAGTACCTACATCAAGACAGCCACACGCACCATTTCTCGCTTGTTGAATTATACTGTTTCTCGCCGCTATCGCCATGCATCTTACATGGTTAGCAAAGCGAGGTTCATCATGGAATGACTTCAACCATGAGCCATGTTCTGTTTTAAATGTGTCACGATATGTGCTCTCTATATATGTTTGTGACTTCTCTTTCATTACATAAATGTCTCCCACTTTTCTGTGGACACATGCATATCTTTATCTGATAACTTTGTGGTATATTCTCTGAAGGTGTCATTTTAGACATGGTAATTATGTACCTTGCAGAAAAGCTTTCAGATTAAAGTATCATTCTTCATGCATTTTATTTGCTGCCTTGTTATATTGTTGTATATCTCTCCCTGTTCCTATCTAAGCATTAAAATTCGAGTTTTTTTTTTTAACCTCCGCGATAATTTGTATGTTCCAGACCATTTCTATTTTACATTTGGTGTGTTTCTGATTTCTCCCTAACTTGTTTATTTCCGTTTGTTTCATTAGTGACTATACAACACAGTCATATTCAGCGTTAAAATCCAACTGAATACAAATGAATTCAAACAACCACAGACCACTGGGTCCTAACGAGGCCATTTGTGGTAGTGGAGGAGATCAGAATGTCATTGATTAATGTGGTAGGAGTTAGAAAGACTTGCACATTATTCAAAGAGGATGAACTGGAAATAAACCATATGGTTAAGGAGGTACACAACAATGTTAGTCGTGGATTTTTTTATGATGAATTTTCCAGTAACGGACAAAAGTCCACATCGAGGCCGGACCTTAATTGAAGTATAGAGAGAATAATGAAACGGAAAAAGTAAAGACAAGGGAAAGCATTTACGAATTTTTGAGGAAGTGAAAGACATATGTTTTGAAATGTGCCAGGTCTTAGTTATTGGGGAAGACATGGGAAGGTAGAGTTCCAAAGCTTTGACGTGCAGGGAAAGAAGCAGGAATCAAAACTCTTGAGTTGCTGATGGCCACACAATAAGCATGTGACGCAGCAGCTTGCCGAATACTGCGTGATCTAGCTAGTGATGTGAGCACAAAAGTAGCCAGCTCTCGGGGCAAAAACCAAATACTTATAGAAGAGGGAAAGTGAACCAACATTTTGGCGTATGGTAAGGGGGTCAAGTTTGGAAGTTAGCCTAAGGCAGTCTGTAAGTCGGACCGCTTTTGACTCAACTCTGTCAAGTAAGAATGCAGAACTAGAAGCACCCCAAATGTGAGAGCAGTATTCCATACAAGAACGAATCAATCCTTCGTATAAACGGAGTAACTGTTCAGAAGTAAACATTTATCATGTATGGGCTTATTCTAATTGGTAAATCGTTCCACTAACTTAATTTCTGTTGATTGAATAGTATTTCGCCACATATGAGGCAAAACGTTTGGCTATGAGTTTATATCCGTTACTACGATTCTATCTTTCAGTAACTCGTCAGATCAAGATACCGAAAACTTTAAAGATTTTTGAATAGTTGTTTGAGGTCACCTCTTAACCTCCTCTTTTCTGAGCTACGGAAAATCAATTCTTTTATTCTGTTCTTACAGGATTTGTATTTCAGGCCGGGAATTATCTTTTTAGCTCATCTCTGTCCTCGCTCTGTTCTGTCTGTATCTTTCCCCAAGCAGGGTGACCAAAACTGAACACAGTATTCCAGATGTGGACGCACCAGTAAACTGTAAATAGTAAGAATAATTCCCTGAGACTTGAATTCGAAAGCCCCACCAACGAACCTTGATTTCTGTTGGCCTTTTTAACTGCTTCTCTACACTGTTTACTTGGCTTTAAGCTAACCTGAGATTATCAGACCAAAGTCCTTTTCCTCATTTACCTTTTGCAGCTCAACAATATTCGCATTAAAGCTTGCCTTTTCATTCTTACTACCTACATGTAAAACTTTCCACTTATTAAGATTCATTTGCCGCCTAATAGCTCACATCATTCGTTTGTCTTTGTCATTCCGAAGCTGCAGACCTTCAGTTAATGTTGTAGATATATTTCCCAATTTAGTATCGTCCGTGAATTTAGATATCTTACGATGCAGCCCATCATCAATATCATTAATGTATATAAGAAGGAGAATTGGCCCTAACACTGATCCCCGCTGCACGCCACTTGCTCCGTCTAATCATTCTGAAGTTTGACCTTTAATCATTACTCCTGTTTACTGCCAGTCAGCAAATATCCTCACCACCGAAGTACAACCTTATATATACTATGTGACTTAATAGCCTTTGATGCAGAACTTTAGCGAATGCTTTTTAGAAATCCAAATAGATGACATCCTCTACTTTACTTTTATCTAACTTGTTATTATTTCATAACAGATATCAAGCAAATTTGTCGATCATGAACGATTCCGTCGAAAACCAAGACAAAAGTCGCTTATCAAGTTGAGGTTCTCATGGTGGTTAGGCTTAGTCTGAATGACAGTTTCAATAAGTTAACACAACTGCAGACGTTACGCTTATCGGATGATAATTGCTGGCCAGTGATTTATTACCTTTTTTGCATAACGATGTGACATGGGCAAATTTCTATTCCTGTGAAACTTTTCCCGTTGGGAACGAATTATTGAAAAGAATAGTCAAATGCTTAGCTATCTCTTTTTCGTCTCTTTCATTGTCCTTGGGTTAAACTTATCTGGGTCTGATGTTTTATTTACACTAATTCCATTCAGGGCTGATAGTTTATCTTCATCACTTATTCCAATATGTTACAAAAGGTTTTCTCCTCTTAGCAGTGAGGATGGATTCGGGGCATGATTAGCATCGTCAATTGTAAATACAGATAGAAAAAGAAAAAAAAAAATTTAAATCTTTCCCATGGCTTCGTTGTCTGCAATCAGTGGCCCATTTTATTGGTTAATGACTATCTTGCTTCTAACATTGCTATTAAACTCTATGTTTTGTTTTGTATTTTCAGCAACATGCACTTCAATTTGACGTTTGCAATGACGTATGTGTCTTAGTTTCTCTACTCAGATTCACATAATCTACTCTGTCTTGTTGATTATTTGTCTGTTTGAGCTTCTCATATGCTTCTTTCTTAGACTGCAAGCACTCCCAATGTCATTGCTCCACCAATTCGGCTTCGTTTGAAACAAGTCTAACCCGCATTGGCACACATGTTTCCTCCACTGCGTTGAATTATTACTGAATCTCTTCCAAGCATCGTACATATCGTGTTAATTAACGATATCATCCAGGGTTTGCTTGTCAAAAGTACAGCGAAGACCACTGAAATTTGCATATTTAAAATCTGGTATTAATTCGCGACTTGCGTGTTGACCAAAATTAAAGGCTATGTTGAATTATACATCAAAAGTGATTTATTGATAATCGATTGTACCGAAATTTTTTCCCACTTCAACAACATTACGAATGAGATCCTGTTTGCTAGAAATGAATCTTACATCTTCTCGTCGAAAGTTTCCGAACTAATCATGCTCGGCCACTACCAAGCCAAGTTAGGTAGAGCCCACGACCCCCTGCTGGTAGTATGGAATTCTCCCCACCAAGACACCGGGATGTTAAAATCTCTTATCATGATGAAATCTTGCGCATTCTATAAATTTCTGCCAATTTTGTCTACTTCTATTGTCTGTGCAGGGGCCTAAGAACTATTTCTACTCTTATTGTCTTTCGAAGTATATCTTTAATTTCAACAAAAATGGAGTTATTTTTATCATCAGCTACAATAGTTTTCTTTCTATATTACGGGATTAAGATTAGTTCTAACGAATAAAAAGACACCTTCGCCTTCTGGATATTCTCTGTTATCACTAAACAGTGTACCCAAGTTTCCGGTTACTCTATCCTTGTATGTTTTAAAGAACTGTTCACTGTGTATGTCGCCGAACAAGATTGATAGCTTAAAGGTTGGGATTAAGTCGTCTTTTATTCTTTTTCTTGCATGTTGAGTAAATATAACGTCTCTTCTGTACGTTCTCATCAGTTCTTTTTGCTTCTCAAAGTGCGGTGACCAAACCAGAAAAGCATACTCTAGTTTTGACCTACACTTCAGTGCTTTCTGATATTTGCCAACAGACTATTTGTCTCCTTTATGGTTTTCTGATAAGGGATTCTGGCAACAGTATGGGAACGTTGTCGACTTCCAAATCTTTGTCACATGCAGATTCCTGCAGTCTATATCCTGCTTGATTAAGATTGTATTGAGGTCTTAACTTGCTGTCTCCAATCTTCATTACATTTCCTTTACTTTGATTTAATTTCATCAACAATTTATCAGATATGCAGTTTCTCTCGGTCTTCTAGTAAGTAAATGACACCCATATTTGCCTCTCACCTGCCTCATGACTTTGGGATCATCAACAAACATATTCAGGTAGGAATCCAAACCTTCTGGCAACTCATACACATAGATCAAGATGATTTATGTCCTTGGACACAATCCTGTGGCACGCCATTGATGACCCCAATCTATTTCGAGAAGGCTCCCATGAGATAGGTTGGGTATGGGTCGACTGCCAGGTTCAGGATCCGAACCAATGCAGGCCCGACCTCTGGCTAGCCCGTGATGGATCATGGTCAACAACGCTAACCACTGTACCACGGAGGCCCTGAGTGATATTCTGCATGTATTACCAGGTTCTAGACCCTTTTTCCTCAATCACATGTCAATCTAATCTCATCTTTTTTACTTCCTCGTTTCTCACTCACTTTAACTTGTATGTGATTCAGAAAACTGAAGATAATTATCATATTTTATTATCGAATACCATAACTGCCGAGCCACAGCTCATGCAAATTGACTGCTTTAAATCACTCTCATCTATTACAGCCTCCCAGGCACTTGCTGGGATTTTATCACACTGAGTAAAACTTCAGGACCAAAAGTGAAATTAATTACCAAGGAAATCGCTTCTACCTAATATCAATACAGTTTAAAAGTTTACTGGAATATAAAACTGCCAGAGTTCCCCGAGATTGGAAAAAACTTCAGGGCTATCAAATTTACCTCTCTATTGCTGCCATTAATGTGCTTGTAATTTGACCGTCCACTGAAATCTACTGCCAGCGAACGCATAACATTTCTTGATATTATGTGAAGACGACTTTTGTCCATGACTGGAGTCTTTGTAGTGCAATACACACACACACACACACACACACACACAATATATATATATATATATATATATATATATATATATATATATATATATATATATATATATATTTTTTTTTTTTTTTTTTGCTTTGTCGCAGGAGACAGCGACAAAGAAAAAAAAAGAAAAAAAAAAAATATATATATATATATATATATATATATATATATATATATATATATATATATATATATATATATATATATTGTTGACAAATTTTGTCAACAATAAAGTTGTCCAATTTGTATAGACCATCACTAATATCAAGGTTGAAATTCTTTGTATATTCAATAATGGAAGATTCAATGATATTTCTCGTGGTAATGGAGTTAGATAACTGACATGGCATTATTCCAGTCAATACAATGCCCTGTTTAATCACGGTAAAAACTATGAACACAGGAGGGTGAAAGGCGTGCAAGGAATAGAGTGAATTGGAACGATGTGGTATGCCGGGCTCAACGTGCTGTCAATGGATTGAACCAGAGCATGTGAAGTGTCTGGGGTAAACCATGGAAAGTTTTGTGGGGCCTAGATGTGGAAAGGGAGCTGTTGTTTCGGTGCATTACACATGACAGTTAGAGACTGAGCGTGAACAAATGTGGCCTTTGTTGTCTTTTCCTCGCGCTACCTCGCGCGCGTACAGGGGCAGTAGGGTGCCATTTCATGTATGGCGGGGTGGCGACGTAAATGGTTGAGGGCAGTAAGTATGAATATGTACATGTGTATATATGCATTTGTCTGTGTATCTATATGTATGTATACATTGAAATGTATAGGTGTGTATATGTGCGTGTGTGGGTGAGTATGTATATACATGTGTTTGTGAGTGGGTTGAGCCATTCTTTCGTCTGTTTCCTTGCGCTACCTCGCTAACTCGGGAGACAGCGACAAAGCATAATAACAAAAGAAATATATATATATATATATATATATATATATATATATATATATATATATTTCTTCTTTCATACTATTCGCCATTTCCCGCATTAGCGAGGTAGCGTTGAGAACAGAGGACTGGGCCCTAGAGGGAATATCCTCACCTGGGCCCCTTCTCTGTTCCCTCTTTTGGAAAATTAAAAAAAAAAGTGAGGGGAGGATTTCCAGCCCCCCGCTCCCTCCCCTTTTAGTCGCCTTCTACGACACGCAGGGAATACGTGGGAAGTATTCTTTCTCCCCTATCCCCAGATATATATATATATATATATATATATATATATATATATATATATATATATATATATATATATATATATATATATATATATATATATATATATCTGGGGGATATATATATATATATATATATATATATATATATATATATATATATATATATATATATATATATATATATATATATATATATATATATATATATATATATATATAAAATGTGTCTGTGTCTTTGTCTGTGTGTGTGTGTGTGTGTGTGTGTGTGTGTGTGTGTGTGTGTGTGTGTGTGTGTGTGTGTTAATTCTTTTTGCAAACACGTATGACGCTCGCCTAATTGGCGGGATAACGTCAGGAACAGACGAGCAAATGGCCTCATCTACTCACACCTAGTGTCTATCTGAAGTACATAATGCAACGAAACAAGAGCCGAGTATCCAGATCCAAGCCCCAGAGGCCATTCTTTGGTTTACCCGGCTGCCTCAAATGCCGGGGTACAGCTTATTGAAAGCATATCGACCTTTCTCTATCACTTAGCTCCAATTGTCTTCATCCCGTGCACATCGCAGGCCTTCCTACGTGTTCAGGCCCCGATAATTCAGACCCTCTTTCAGTCTGTTCTTCTGACTTCTATTTGGCCCCTCCCTCTCCCTTGCTCCTTTCTACTTCTGCCATATATATCCTCTTAGTTTGCCTCTCTTCACTCATGCTCTCCATATGCCAAACCATTTTAGCACAACCTGTTCAGATCTCTCAGTCATATTCTATCTATTGCCATTTTACAAAATCATTCCTTAAAAGATTTATCCTCCTCACCCCACGTCATTTCTTCCAAGCATATCTTTTCCAACGCAGAGACCCTTTTCTGCTCTTTTGTTTTTAAGGCCGCCCCATCACGTACCCACGGAATCATACCCATCGTTGCCCTGGTAGACAGTGACTTCTCTCTTCATACAGTCCTAAGAGCGCCTTGACCTTTGTTCCTTCATCCACCTCCACTCTCAGGCATTTTGCAGATTCCTTCCATTCACCATCACTCTCGCACCAAACTGACTCGTCTCCAACTAAACCTCATAACCCTGCTTTGCTTTGCATTTACTCTTACCTTACCACACACTCTCAGAGCTTCCAGCTTTTCATTTTCTTACTTGAGTCTTCCACCAGAACCGTGTCATATGCAAACAACAGCCGGCTCACCTCACCTCCGAGGTTCCTTCAAGTCCAGCATAGAGTAAATCCGCCACTCTCTCCAAGACCCTTAAGGCATTTACCTCCCTCACTATCCTCTCCATAAACAGATTTAATATCCATGGTGACGCCACATACCACTGACGCCTACACATCCTCACTTCAAACAACTCACTCTACTCCTTCGTGCGTTTCCCTCTCGATAGAAATTCCTCTCTGCATCCAGTAATTTTTTCTCCCACACCATATATTCGTACCACCTACTGTCAAAACAAAATCAATCACTTTTCACAGGTTATCCATATCAAACACATCTGGCGCTTTCTCTCACCCTGTGGTACTAATCTTACTAATTTCTCTGCCCTTCCATGTAAAATGTTTTTGTATAATCAAGAATTCACTTCTCTCTGTACATATGCCAGGTGTATGGACCAGATGGCCTCCAGTCTCGTACTTTGAAGGACTGTGTTTTTGGACTTTTGCCTGCACTTTCGCCTGTGCTCTAGTTTTTAGAATTAATCATTCTTATTTTAGAAATTTGAACTGGTGCAGTCTACCCAAAACAAGGACGCCCGATTTAATTCTTCCTGCTATCATCCTGTTCTTTATCCAAAGTTGAGTCTTTCTTGAACGCTCATTTCCTCAAACGTGTTGAATTTCAGTCTTCCCCCTGATCATCAGTATGGTCTTTGCAATTAAAGATCCACCAGAGATACCCTTTCCTATGTTCATAATGTCTGATCGTAATCTCTTAGGAATTTTGGAGAATCCTATGTTGCAGCCCTTGATATATCGAAAGTTTTTGATAGAGTATGGCATTAAGGTCTAATCTCGGATCTCCCTCTTTTGGTTTTCCTAAAACACTTTAATCCCTCATATCTAGCTTCTTCCCTGCCGATCTTTTTCCGGAATTGCTGGAGGATCAACTTCTCCATCTTCCAAATCAACATCATTGTTCCCCAGTGGTTTGCCACGTCTCATATCCTCTCGCTTTTGTTACTCAACGATTTCCCTTCATCATTAAACAACAAGATCTGCTCATACTCTGACGAATTAGCATTGCATGCCTCTACATATTCTAAATCCACTCCACTTCTTATTTGAGCTGCGTCTCTCCTTTTGACAACTTTCATAACCCTAGACTTGGACAGGGTGGAAGTCGCAGGGAGAAACACACAACCTGGTCAGATTTGATACCCATAAAGCCCAATTTTTGTCCATCTCTCTTTCTATTATCGTCAGCATTCTTCCCGTCTCTTTTGATGGATCTGTAATTCGACCCCTCAACAGGATGAATATACGTAGTACCACTGTAATGTTTAACATGTAAATGGCCAACATTTCACAAATGGCAAAATCTACATTGAAACTGGGATCCCTGATCATATGACGCATATTTTTTCCTTTTAATTGTTGCTCCGATCATACAAAGGATTGATTTGCCTTTGTTTGGAGTTCTGTTGTCACGTCGGGGAAGGCTCTAGCTCTACACGCTAAAGAGAGTTGAGTCCAGAGCAATCCGACTTTTCAACTCTTCCAATTTGCGTCGAAACCAAAGCAATATGTCCAGCACAGCAATGTTGGTTTGCATTTCCTCTTCAATAGATATTACTTTGGAATCTTCTCTCAAGAGCTGGTTGTTTGCTTCCCCGCCACTAGTTAGACCATGTAACACTTACAGCTTACTGAGTCACATGAATGTGTGGCTGTTGGCAACTCAAGGGTGGGCCGTTGTCATATCTGTTTCTCTCCTTACTCCACTTAACTTTGGAACCTTTTACCCCCTTCATATCTCACCTAATAACTACGATCATACTTCTTTTCAAAAAGGCAGGTTTTCCATTTTCTTCAAAACTGATTACACATTTTCCCTCTTTTTTTCTTATTCCTCGCTTTACTTTATCCTTTCCATAGTTCAGATCAGATGTAGTCTTGACTGTAATTCTCTCTTCAAATGGAACCTCCAGACAACTGAAGCATGTACGTATACTAGTCTCCCTATCATCTATCTTCATCTGCCATTTTCATTATTCGTTTATGAACTCATATATTCACTCAGGTCATAAGCATGTATCGCACATCATTCCTGTATACAGAAATCACGTCCGCAGGGTTTTATGTATTGATAAATGGATGATTTTTATTGATAAGTGGATCGCTTTTAGGATATGCTTGAAGGCAGACGTCACTCGTAGTTATGACTGTGCAATCAGATCTTCATGTGTTACATGATTACTGTTATAGTTAAAGAAAAATAAAAAAAGATCCAAGCATTTTTCTCCTTTCTTATACGTGGAAAAATATTGGAGAGAGATATTTCAGAGAAGTTTTACGGTTCTGATATAATATAAAAGTGATGAAGTGTCATTCCTAGATCCACCTTACTTACTGTGAAATTGCTGCTCTTGATTTCCGCCTCATTGTACACAGATATTCGGCTACACTCAATATATTTCCATTAAATACACGAAAACTTTTTCTTTATTTCTTGTCCTAAAACTCTTATTCTTTTCACTCTCTCTTTTATATTTTTCACTTCCTCAAAAACTCTTATATAATTCTTTCGTCTCTTTCTCTCTCAATTTTGCTCCACTTCTTTAATCAAGGCTCAGCCTCACTGAGGACTCCTGCTCCTGACTTAAGCGTTTATCACAAAAATGAGAGAGAGAGAGAGAGAGAGAGAGAGAGAGAGAGAGAGAGAGAGAGAGAGAGAGAGAGAGAGAGAGAGAGAGAGAGAGAGAGAGAGAGAGAGAGAGAGAGAGAGAGAGGTTATTTTTGTCATGAAGGTCCATATATACCCTCATTGGTTCATGTATGGTTAGCTGTACTTGTAGTTTAGATACGCTACCTATACATCCTTGTGTATACATACCTTCACTTCTTAGTCAACCATCAAGACTCATCCCAGTATACATGGCAGTCCAAGGACACGTGATGGTCCCCAGGGCACGTGGCAGCTCCAGAGCACTTGGTAGCTCAAGACACATGTCACCCCAGGACACATGGTAACCCCAGGACACATGGTAACTCAGGACACAAGTCATCCCAGGACACATGGTAGACCCAGGACACATGCCACCCCAGGACACATGACCGTCCTCGTCTGCCAGCCGTCAAGTCACCAACCTGCATCAGTATTTCACAGGTTCTGCCACGTTCATTTTTCTGATTTATCAACCGAAGTTGAGTGAAACCTGTCTGATACGCGGAAAAAATACCATTAACAGTTAGCAAACATATGATGGTGTATTGACCAGTGCGCTACGCAACGCTGCAATAGGAATTGTTCATTTCATTGAGTGTTGAGTGAATTATTATTTCTTTCATTTCTAAAGTCTGTGTTGGTGATGCAATGTGAGGCGTATCACTTGTTGTGCTGTCTGCTGGTGTGAGTTGTTCATCAGACAGCAAAGTCACTATGGCTAAGCTGCCATGTCCCTGCCTGTCTACATGCATGGACGCCTTATATGATGAGAAAGACTTGAAGCAGACGGATAAGTGCAGCGTTAAGTCTTCAAAGTATGAATTGCTCTGATTATTTGCAGGAGATAAGATAATGTTGACGAAAAAAGGGTTGAAATATGAAGACGAGATAGAACAAGAAGGACATAGAATACTACTGATAGGAAAAGGGGGTCGGGGGAACTTGATCCACCAGTAATTATAGAAATAGACGGACCACAGAGATAACTGGGTACACCAGAAGAGGGAATAGGGAGAGAGCCACTGAGGGAAAGTTGAAGATTACACCCATGTACCACCCCATGTAGACTCGGTACCACACCCTGTAGACCCAGTACCACACCCTGTAGACCTGGCACTACCCCTTGTAGACCCAGTAACACACTTTGTAGACCCAATACCACACCCTGTAGACCCGGTACCACACCCTGTAGACTCGGTACCACACCTGTACAAAAGTGCTCGGTATGTCAAGCGTCGCAAGATTGGGTTCCCTAAAGTCTCCCAGACAGCATGACCGACAATAGGAAAAGGAAATGATAACACCGGTGGATCTCCCATTGCGACACCACACTAACAATTAGAAGAAAGCTCGTAAGATTTGATGCGCTTGAGGAGATGGGATTTGGAGGAGATTCAAAAACTGGGAATAGTAGAAATCAAAGTAAAAAAATGATAAGTCGGAGGGAAGAGAATGTTTACCCTTCTTGGAAAGGCCGTAACGATGTACATTTCCAGGAAGAAGAAGAAAGGAATTGGTCTTTTAGACAGGAGGAAAAAATCATGAGCCAGCACGGACGCACGACAGAAGCACACTCATTCATAATAAGAGGAGAAATGTCAACTGTTCCATGCGCTTTGACTGTGTCCAGAGAGAAAGGTACTTCTGGGACACAGAAGAGAGAGTGTAGGGAGGGACGAGATTGGTGAGAGGCGCGTTCACGGGGGGTGATGGAATGTTACAGTCCTTCAAGGTAAGATTAAAAAGAAAAAAGAGAAAAAGAAAGGAGATTCTTTTTCAGTAGGAGATAAAATGAATGTGCTGGTAGAGAGGAAGAGGGAAAAAGATAGAAAGACGGAAATCATGATACATACTTTTACCTGAAAGAGAAGACATGTCGGTCGAAGAAAAAAGATGTTACCACACTTCATATGGGCAAAGTGGACCTCACGAAGGCTGGATGTGAGTCTTAGGTAAGTGAACTTCCCTTGGTCCTGTATGCCAGCTCTCCTGCTCGAATGACCTCAGAGCAGAAGAGATTGAACGAGAGACCGGGAGAAGCAGGGTTTGGAGGGAGAGAAATGGATCAGTGCCTCCATTTCCAACACATTAATCTTTTCTGTAACCTAAGCACAGACAAATGTATTGGCCGACAGTGACTAATAATCTTTCTAACAAAAAGACACATTATATATATATATATATATATATATATATATATATATATATATATATATATATATATATATATATATATATATATATATATATATATATATATATATAAATGTATATATATATATATATATATATATATATATATATATATATATATATATATATATATATATATATATATATATATATATATATATCATTACCGTTTCCCGCGTTAGTGAAGTAGCGTAAGGAACAGACGAAGAAAGGCCACACTCCATGTTTACATCACCAGTTTGGTCTCCCCGTTTTCCTTGTTCGCTCCACTTCTGACACATATATCCTCTTTGTCAACCTTTCCTCACTCATTCTCTACATATGTTCAAACCATTTGAACACATTCTTTTCATCTCTTATACACAATAGTTGGTTATAATTCTAAAATATTTCTAAATGATTGCTGATAAATGTAAAGTTAAATTATTTCTGATACATGTAAAGCATAATAAAGCAACAAAGTAAAACTCAGAGATTCTATAAAATATCCCAAAAGCACAAACCAACCACATTTTTCAAGGGCCACACGCATGGGGCAGTTGAGGGTATACATGGAAGGCGTGGGATATTCAGTAAGCTGAATGGAAATAGCGAAGAACTCGTTGAGTTGTGTGCCGAAAATAGACTGGTGATTGGGAATACCTGGTCTGAAAAGAAGGATATACATAAATATTTATACGTAGAATTGGTGAGAAAATAAGCGGGAATTACTAGAATATATACCACCGCAAGTGATAAGAGTTCGAAAGAAAGACTCCTGAATGTGAACGTGTTAACATGAGCAGCTGGTGGGATGTCTGATCATAACCTGGTGGAGGCGAGGTGGATAGTTGAATGTGTGTGATGATAGAGTGGCAGATGTCGGGTGTTATGGATAGGAGGTACGGGAATGGGAGTCATGGTGAGTGGTTTTGGGTAAAGGGAAGAGGGAGCTGAAATGGACTGTATTGCAGTTGAAGTTCGTGAGAACGGGGGCGACTGTTGCTGATTAGTTTGTTATTATTTTCACTGTAAGTATTGATCTTGATGAGGTGCCAGAGGATTGACACAATGTCTGTATAGTGTTACTATTTAAAGACAAGGGGAATTGAAGTGAGTGTTCGATATACAGAGGAACAAGTTTGTTGAATGTATCTGGTCAGTTGTACGGGAGATTGGTGATAGAGAGGGTGGTGGCATGGACAGACCACCAGTTTGGGGAAGAAAAATGTGGTACCAGGTGTGGTAGAGGATGTGTGGATTGGGTGTTTGCTCTGATTAATGTCCATGAGAAAAACTTAGAGAAATAGAAGGATCTGTGTGGTGTATTTATGGATCTGGAGAAAGCATTTGTCAGAGTTACTAGAGATGGGTTTTGGAAGTGGGTGTAAAAATTCGCCAAGACTAAGATTGGCATAGGCTAGGATCACTGACAACCCATTCTCTATAGAGTCATTACTTAGGTGCCGTTACTGGCACAGAGAGGACCATGCGTAACTGTAGTGTAGTGGGCTCTTAGGTGAATATATGTATTGTATAAAATGTACCGTAGTTTTTGAAAGGTGTTACGAATATATACTGTGGAATGAGAGCTATTAGAAGCAGAGATGAATTTTTGTCAAGAAAGGAAGGCGTGTGTGCGAGTAGGTAGAGAGGAAGGTGAGTCGTTAAGATGAAGGCGGGACTGAAGCAGGGATGTGTGATATTACAATGGTCATTAAGTATGTTTATGGATGGTGTAGTGAGAAAGTTGAATACATTGGTTTTAGAAAGAAGGGGAAGTGGGCAGTTTGCTGGGTATAAGGTGCCTGGAAGATTAGTCAGTTGTTGTTTATTGATGACACGGTGCTCGTGGAAGATTTGAATAAGAAACTGCAGAAGCTGGTGATTATTTTCTTAGGTACCTATTTGTACTGTATTGGGTGAGAGTTTTACACTCTTCAGCCCCATTTCTTGAACATTCTCTACTGTCTTATAATTTCTTAAATCTATGTTTGTTGTTTGAATTTACCATGTCTTCAGTAATCTTATTCCATTGGTCTGTAAAAGTGTGTGAAAGAAGAAAGTTGAGTGTAAATGTTAATAAAGGCAAGGTAATTAGTTTCAGTAATGAAGGGTAAGGGTGTGAGTATGAATGAAGAAAGCTTGGAGGAAGTGACGTGTATGAATACTTGGAAGTGGACAATGGCGGCAAATGAAACCATGGTAGCAGAAGCGAGTCATAGGGTGGGGGAGGATGCGAAGGTCCTGGGAGCATTGAAGGAGAGTATTCTTCATGAAGGGCGATAATAGCAAATGATGCTATATGGTTGCGATGCATTAGTTATATATGAGAATGTACGAATGAGAACAAATACGTTGGAAATGAAATGTATGGGAACAATAAGGGGTGAGAGGAGGGTTGACCAAAGTAAGAATTGATAGTGAAAGATGACATTGTGGTAATAAGAAGGGTACGGTTGAGAGAGTTGAAGAGGGTGTGTTGAAATGGTTTAGACATTTAGAGAGAATGACTGAGGGGAGGTTGACGAAGAGGTTGTATGTGTCAGAAGTGGAGAGAGGGAAGAGAAGGGAAGACCAGATTGGAAATGGAAGGATGGAGTGAATAAGGTTTTTAACACTCGTGGAGTAAATATGCACTGGCTTTGCATCCATATAACATTGCTTGGAATATTATACCTTTAAACATCCCAATTTTCGCCCCCTTTGACATTATCTCACTTTCTACACATTATTCAGTGCTCTCAGAACTTGTCCCACTCATTGCCCACCCCAAGACTCACTGCCGCTTCCTTGGTTCAGTTCGTTGCTCTGTCCATTCCTAGATATCTAAAACACTTCACTTCTTCATTTCTTTTTCTCCATTCAAACTTGCACCTCAACTAACCTGTCCCTCAATCCTGCTAAACACAATAACTTTGCTTTTACTCATATTCACTCTTAACTTTCTCCTTTCACACACTCTTCTAAACGCAGTCACCAACTTTTGCGGTTTCTCACTCGAATTCGCCACCAGTAATGTATCATCGGCGAACAACAACTGACTAACTCCTATGCCCTCTCATCCTACACAGACAGCACACTCGCCCCTCTCTGTAAGACTCGCATTTACCTCCCTCATTACCCCATCCATAAACAAATTGAACAACCATGGTCACATCACACAACCCTGCCGCAGACCAACCTTCACTTGAAACCATTTACTCTCTCCCTTCCTGCTCGTACACATGACTTACACCTTAGAAAAAATTTATCACTGCTATAGCAGCTTTCCTCCCACAACGCATGTTCTTAAGACCTTCCAAAAAGCTTTTCTATCAACCATATTTGCTTTCTCAAGATCCATAAATGCCGCATACCAAGCCATCTGTTTTCCTATTTATGTATATATATATATATATATATATATATATATATATATATATATATATATATATATATATATTTATATAAAATATATATAGTGAGTATTTTGAAGGTTTGTTGAATGTGTTTGATGATAGAGTGGCAGATATAGGGTGTTTTGGTCGAGGTGGTGTGCAAAGTGCGAGGGTTAGGGAAAATGATTTGGTAAACAGAGAAGAGGTAGTAAAAGCTTTGCGGAAGATGAAAGCCGGCAAGGCAGCAGGTTTGGATGGTATTGCAGTGGAATTTATTAAAAAAGGGGGTGACTGTATTGTTGACTGGTTGGTAAGGTTATTTAATGTATGTATGACTCATGGTGAGGTGCCTGAGGATTGGCGGAATGCGTGCATAGTGCCATTGTACAAAGGCAAAGGGGATAAGAGTGAGTGCTCAAATTACAGAGGTATAAGTTTGTTAAGTATTCCTGGCAAATTATATGGGAGGGTATTGATTGAGAGGGTGAAGGCATGTACAGAGCATCAGATTGGGGAAGAGCAGTGTGGTTTCAGAAGTGGTAGAGGATGTGTGGATCAGGTGTTTGCTTTGAAGAATGTATGTGAGAAATACTTAGAAAAGCAAATGGATTTGTATGTAGCATTTATGGATCTGGAGAAGGCATATGATAGAGTTGATAGAGATGCTCTGTGGAAGGTATTAAGAATATATGGTGTGGGAGGCAAGTTGTTAGAAGCAGTGAAAAGTTTTTATCGAGGATGTAAGGCATGTGTACGTGTAGGAAGAGACGAAAGTGATTGGCTCTCAGTGAATGTAGGTTTGCGGCAGGGGTGTGTGATGTCTCCATGGTTGTTTAATTTGTTTATGGATGGGGTTGTTAGGGAGGTGAATGCAAGAGTTTTGGAAAGAGGGGCAAGTATGAAGTCTGTTGGGGATGAGAGAGCTTGGGAAGTGAGTCAGTTGTTGTTCGCTGATGATACAGCGCTGGTGGCTGATTCATGTGAGAAACTACAGAAGCTGGTGACTGAGTTTGGTAAAGTGTGTGAAAGAAGAAAGTTAAGAGTATATGTGAATAAGAGCAAGGTTATTAGGTACAGTAGGGTTGAGGGTCAAGTCAATTGGGAGGTGAGTTTGAATGGAGAAAAACTGGAGGAAGTGAAGTGTTTTAGATATCTGGGAGTGGATCTGGCAGCGGATGGAACCATGGAAGCGGAAGTGGATCATAGGGTGGGGGAGGTGGCGAAAATTCTGGGAGCCTTGAAGAATGTGTGGAAGTCGAGAACATTATCTCGGAGAGCAAAAATGGGTATGTTTGAAGGAATAGTGGTTCCAACAATGTTGTATGGTTGCGAGGCGTGGACTATGGATAGAGTTGTGCGCAGGAGGATGGATGTGTTGGAAATGAGATGTTTGAGGACAATGTGTGGTGTGAGGTGGTTTGATCGAGTAAGTAACGTAAGGGTAAGAGAGATGTGTGGAAATAAAAAGAGCGTGGTTGAGAGAGCAGAAGAGGGTGTTTTGAAATGGTTTGGGCACATGGAGAGAATGAGTGAGGAAAGATTGACCAAGAGGATATATGTGTCGGAGGTGGAGGGAACGAGGAGAAGAGGGAGACCAAATTGGAGGTGGAAAGATGGAGTGAAGAAGATTTTGTGTGATCGGGGCCTGAACATGCAGGAGGGTGAAAGGAGGGCAAGGAATAGAGTGAATTGGAGCGATGTGGTATACCGGGGTTGACGTGCTGTCAGTGGATTGAATCAGGGCATGTGAAGCGTCTAGGGTAAACCATGGAAAGCTGTGTAGGTATGTATATTTGCGTGTGTGGACGTATGTATATACACGTGTATGGGGGTGGGTTGGGCCATTTCTTTCGTCTGTTTCCTTGCGCTACCTCGCAAACGCGGGAGACAGCGACAAAGCAAAAAAAAAAAAAAAAAAAAAAATATATATATATATATATATATATATCCCTGGGGATAGGGGAGAAAGAATACTTCCCACGTATTCCCTGCGTGTCGTAGAAGGCGACTAAAAGGGGAGGGAGCGGGTGGCTGGAAATCCTCCCCTCTCGTTTTTTTTTTTAATTTTCCAAAAGAAGGAACAGAGAAGGGGGCCAGGTGAGGATATTCCCTCTAAGGCCCAGTCCTCTGTTCTTAACGCTACCTCGCTAATGCGGGAAATGGCGAATAGTATGAAAGAAAGAAGAAGAATATATATATATATATATATATATATATATATATATATATATATATATATATATATATATATATATATATATCACAAATTTTTTAAAGTGAACACCTGATCGACGCATCCTCTACCACTTCTGAAACCACACTGCTCCTCCCCAATCTGGTACTCTGTACATGACTTCTCCCTATTACTCAAAACCTTCCTGTACAACTTATCAGTTATACCCAACAGCCTTACAACTCAGCACTTTGAACATTCACCTATACGCAATCTGGTTATATACAATGGCACTATACGTGCTTTTCGCCAATCCTCAGGCACCTCACCATGATTTATATATTCACTGAAAATCCTTACTAATCATTCAACAAAACAGTCGTCCCCTTTCTTAATTGCTTGACTTCTCTACCATCCCCACCCTCCACTTTGCCACATTTTTACGAACTCAAGGCTTTCACCACCTCTTCTCTCCTCACCAAAACACTCTCCCTGACTCTCTCACTTCGCAAGCCCACCACCCCCGACCTGAACACCTTACATCTGCCACTCTATCATAAAAAACATTCAACAGCCCTTCAAAATACTCACTCCATCTCCTTCTCACTTTATCATTACCTGTTACCACCTCTCCTTTGGCCCTCTTCAGCGATGTTCCCCTTTGTTTTCTTGTCTTTTGTTCATTATTTACCTCCTTCCAAAACATTTTATTCTCCCTAAAGTTCGAAGATACTCTCTCACTCCAACTCTCATTTGCGATCTTTTTCAACCCCTGTACCTTCCTCTTCAGCTCCTGTCACTTTCTTTTATACATTCCCCAGACATTTGCATTCCTTCCCTTAAGTTCCGCCTTGATGCCTCTCTTTCCTCTTTCACTAGCAACTTTACCTCTTAATCCCACCATTCACTACTCTTTCTTATCTGCCCACCTCCAACTTTTCGCATGCCACTTGCATCTCTTGCACATGGCAGTATTGCTTCCCTAAATACCTCCTATTCCTCACCCACTCCCCTTGCTATATCTATTCTCACCTTTTGCTATTCTACGTCCAATTCCTCCTTGTATTTCATCACGCAAGTTGCTTTCCCAAGCTCACTTACTTTCACTAACATATATATATATATATATATATATATATATATATATATATATATATATATATATATATATATTATATCATATCATATCATATTTTGTAAAGAATAAGCATTATGTGAAAATGAAAAATCATAATAGTTGTGGTTAGAAAACTTTATTCTCTACTAAGATTCATTTATACTTTCATCAGTAAGTGTCTCACAAGATCTTCTGAAAATGTGAACCCATCTGGAACACGATTCTTGCTGGGTTTTACGAGCAGCTCATCTATTATAGACAGACATTGATTACTTATATTTAACAACTTTAATCTATCGAATTAAACCTCTATAATAAACAAAGATTATCCAAAAAAGAAAAAAAGATTCGATTAAGAGTTCCCAAACTTCGTTGAAGAAAATGTGATCTATAATCAAATAGTTAGTGAAGAAAAACGGCGTGTTCAGGAGCAATTATACACTCCAATCATAACCATCAGACTTTCCGAACGTAATAATCACTGGCTCTGCTCTGATATCCCAGGTGGATAATCTCCTCGTTATGATTGGGAAACTGTGCCTTCGTCTCTGTCTACCTCACATGTTGGTGATGATGATGACGGTCCGAGCAAGTGAACCAGGTGGCCGGCGCTCGGGCTTCTCCCAAGCCAAGGTGGAAACGTCTTGATTTATGGATGGATAGATAGCTAGATAGACAGATGAGAGAGAGAGAGAGAGAGAGAGAGAGAGAGAGAGAGAGAGAGAGAGAGAGAGAGAGAGAGAGAGAGAGAGAGAGAGAGAGAGAGAGAGAGAGAGAGAGAATTATATAGATACACAGACCACATAGACCCGAAGGTCTAAGCGGGTAGTCAGGCCTTGATATTACTGATGATAATGTAGTTTTGTGTGTGTGTATATATTTTCTTCTTTTCTTTCAAACTATTCGCCATTTCCCGCATCAGCGGGGTAGCGTTAAGAACAGAGGACTGAGCCTTTGAGGGACTACCCTCACCTGGCCCAATTCTCTGTTCCTTCTTTTGGAAAATTAAAAAAAAAAACGAGAGGGGAGGATTTCCAGCCCCCCGCTCCCTCCCCTTTTAGTCGCCTTCTACGACACGCAGGGAATACGTGGGAAGTATTCTTGCTCCCCTATCCCCAGGGATATATATATATATA